>NC_064293.1:42342377-42552536 GCF_019186545.1 Solanum stenotomum
GGCTTAAGTCATCAACGGCCCCTTAAAGTTGTCCGCATAATTCATTTAGACACCTTAACTAAGACTTGTACCTATTGAACACCTCTACCCCTTCAAAATTGAACCATTTGAACATTTTTTTGACAATAAGCTAAAAGTATAAAGTGTGTGAAATACACTCGCGATGACATGACTATTTGACGAATTAAATACCGGCATCTGGTATTTTTTAGTCCAAAAAATTATTTTAAAAATAAGTTATAAAGTAAAAGAAAAAAGAAATTATTTTTAAGTTAAAAATTAAAAAAGAAATCATGTATCTATTCCATTAGAGCACAAAACTCTACGGTGCCCCACCCCCAACACGACAACCCCCACTGTAAATATGCTATTTTCGAACCTTCTTGGTTCATCTGCAACATAGAATTCAAGCAAAAAAAAAAAAATTATTGCTATTTTTGATGAGTTGTGGAAGAGTTGGTCATAGGTAATTAAAAAAATTAACTGTCTTCTTCGTTTCATTTTTGACGAAAAGTCGCCGGAAAATTAATCAGTTCTGATGGACATTGTCGGAAAAAATTGAGTTAAGTCGGATTTTGTTTTGAGTTCTATAGTTGATCTTTTTTTCGATTGAAGAACACCCTTACATTTGCACAAACATATATCAATTTAAAGCAAAAAATAAATAGGAAAATCTGTTGACAAAATTCACACAAATCTACATCAATTTAACACCAAAACACTATCTTAACAACAAAGAAAAAATTCCAAACTTCAAGCCTCTACAAATTCAATGGTGATAATGGTGGTGGCTGCCATGGCGGCAATGAAGGTATGTACCGCCAATCCTAGTATGAAACAATGATGAAGGAAGAGGTTAAGTATTCGGAGAAATAACGAGGAAGAAGAATGATGAATGGCAGTGGTGAACTAGTGTGATTGAGGACGTGAATGGCAAAGAGGGGAGGAAGAAGAAAGAACATTTTTTCCACAAAAAAATGCCCAACTAAAGACCTCCCACGCGCCTATTTTGGGTGAATCACAAATAATGTGCCATGTAGGCAAAAAATGTTCAGATGGTTCAAATTCGAGATGGTAGAGGTGTTCAATAGGTACTAAATGTAGTTGAGGTGTCTAAATGAATAATGAGGACAACTTTGAGGGGCCGCAGATGACTTTGGCCTAAAGTAAAATATTGATGTCAAAGTCTTAAATGTTTTCATACAATTCAAATAAATAAAGATTTAAAATATTAAGAATTCTTACTTATATTATAAATAAATAAATAAATAAAGACTTAATTGCAATAACTTTTTCAAAGTTTGAAATATTAGGATATATTTACTACTTAGTTAGTTTAGTGTAACGCATTGCACGTATATGGTCCAGCAGAGCTGAATGATTTGTAACTCTCTTATTTCATTATTTATCAAATTAGATAGCAAAGTGTGTGACTAGCTATGTCCAGCTTTTAGGTGATGGTGGTATTAATATTTGTATTTGATTAAGTACAGAGTAAGTGGCTGGTGGCTGTAGTTTTCGGTATTATGTTCCTTTGGAGGCATGATATAGAAACATTATGGGCTTTTTGTGGTGTTGTTGTCAATGACCGTCTCTCAACTGTACTGAAGGGCATACTTAACCATGAACGCCCCGTTTTATCATTAAGATCAGACCCTGGGATGCCTTCTTCACATGCCCAGTCCATCTTCTACACAGTCGCATTCTGTATCATCTCAAGTAAGCTCCATCTCCTACTAATATTACATGATTCAGAAATAACATCACTCTATTTTTAGTGCTCATTTTTATCACTATTTGACACAGTGGTTGAATATTTCGGGTGCAATGGAATTACTGCAGTCACTAGTGTGCTTATTATTGCAATGGGCTCATACTTTGTAAGTGTGTAGTTGTAACTTTTATATTTGTTGGTTCCACAGTATTTGCTTAGTGATTTTCTGCTTATAAGTAAAAAATTTGGTGCTGAAAATAATGATTAAATTTTAGGTTTAACAAACATAAAAATCATATTTGTATGCTATAGCTATACTTTGCATAATTGCGCTCCATAACAAACTTTATGTTTGCTAGAACTATTAATCTGTATATTTCAGTATACATATACATAAAAAATTATATATGAATGTATTTTTGTATATACATTTTTTGTTGTGATTTTCCGTCGTATATGTATAGGTGTATTATATGTATTTAAATATAAATCTGTATATCTATATGTAACTTATTTTTGTATACAAATTTCTCTCTCGCTTTATACAAACACAAATTATATAAAATAATTTGTGTTTGTATAAAGCGAGAAAGAGAGAAAGGCAAAAGAGAATTGGGTAGGAGAAGATTTGTATTGTATAATTATAAGTGTATAAGATGAAGATATATACGCATTTGCATGTGTATATACAGTTTTTCTCTCACTTTATACAAACAGAAACGCAATTTATATATTTGTGTTTGTATAAAGAGAGAGAGAGGCGACGCGAGCGAGATTCGCTAGGGAGAGAGATGAGTGACAACTGTTTGCTACGGGTTACAACTACATCAAACAGTGGTTATAACATTTAATTTGAATTAATAATTTGTTATTTTATACAATTTTCCTGAAAATAATAATACATGATATTTTCTCTTTCTTTCACTTTATTACAGTCATGGTTACGGGTTTCACAACGATTTCACACGTTAAACCAAGTAGCAGTGGGTGCAGTACTAGGATTCTGTTTTTCCATTTTCTGGTTCTGGCTGTGGGATGCCTTACTCATCAAGGCATTTATAGCCCATTTTTGAGTTCGGATTATGGCTGTTGTTGGTGCTGCTGGTTCTTGTGTTGGATTCCTCCTATACGTGGTTCGGAACTGGGTTCATGACAACAAACATTGATTCTTAATTTATTATAGTGTATGTGAGTACAGACTAATCAGAATAGCATAAATTATTCATATAGTTATTCATATAGTTATATAATTCTTCTCAAACTCCAACCTATCAGTGTTATTATTTTGCATTTTACAACTTTTGCCTACTGAGTACTGACCTTAAGTGTGTTAATAAGCCTGGAAATAACAAGTATAGTTATGAACAGGACACCATATATGACTTGCCTCATAATAAAGACTAGCATTATAATACAATCGACAAGAGATGAACTTAATGGATTATTAATAGGTAGAAAGGGAAAATCAATAGCAGCTTGTAAGTAAATATTTTTGGGTAATGCATATCTTGTTTATTGAAATATCGACTAATACTGACAATATTCCCAGCGTCCCATTTTATATGTCATCCCTTTCTATAAATAGTTGGTCCATAATACTTGTCATTTCATAAAATCAATGTATAAATTATCATATTTTTCCTTTTTTACCCTTGTGAGTTATTAATCTTGAAAATATACATTTGACCAACTTAGAAAAGCTAAGTAAATGATTCATGTTCATTGGTTAAATTTATTAATCAAAATAAATTAATTCATATTCATTGATTGAAAACTTGAGTTCCAAAAAAATTAAATAAGGATAGAAGGATAAAGTTATATAATTCCTTAATGCAAGTGCAAAATAAAAATGTGACATATAAAATGGGATAGAGAGAGTACAAGTTAAAGGAAATAAAAATGAATTCCATATAAACAAACCTGCAAGGAAAAATATCCTATGAATAGCAAGTTTTATCTGGAATCCAATTAACAGAATTTTTTTTCCAAGTTTAGTAAAAGTAGTCCTTATCCACGAACACCGACAGGTTTCAAATACACAAGCAATATAATGAATATTCAACCATTTCCCCTCAACTCTTTCACATCGATAGCTATCTTGTTGTCACATAGACTGATGTAATTACTTCTTTTTTGGATTCTTATAGTTAATTTGGGAGCATATAATTATTGTAAACAATCACATGAATTATTCAACCTTCTAAATAAATTGAATGAATAACTCAAAATGTCGGTAATGTTAACAATTACATGAATTATCCCACCTCAGGATTTACTCAAAATATTAAGAAGACGATTTACGGCATCTAATGTTCATCAGATGCCTACTGTCAGTGTCCTCCAAAATATCTTAAGCCACTTTAGTGCAATTATAAAAAGACAAAAGATTACTCAAGCCACAACATAAATACGTATCTCAAGATTCAGTATTAACATAAATACGTACTTTTTTCATTTCTGTACTCTTCCAATATCCACAAACAAAACAAAAAAAACACTCGAAACTTATAGAAGAACTGAAATTGCCTGCTCCCCTATTATATACAGGCAATCTCTAATCTTTTTGTAAATAAAAAAATAACAAAAGCACTCTGTAAAGCTAGTATAATTTGCTTTAAGACTATATATCCCAAAGCTTTTTTTTTTTTAGAAAAAAAACTATAAAACAACTTGAAAGCTATAATATTCTAAGCGGCCGATGGAGCAGTTATGTAGTTCACAGCACCAGCCTCTGATAACGCTGCCATAAATTTGTCAGCTTCAACTTCACCATCAATAACAACGTTGGAATTCTTGTAATCCAATGACACGTCATCATAAATATCCCACCATTTTTTGATTAGCATCTTAATGTCTTCTCTGTCCATATTCTCTTCCTTTCCAGTGTACCTCCATGGCTTAGACCCCGCCGCACAGTAGTGAACAACTTTCACTTTATCAAGATCCACGTTCTCTGGGTGACGCCACAACATAGCTAAAACTAAGTTGTAATGGTTCGGAATTGGCTTGTATACATCTCTGAAATACATGTTCAAAAAATCCTGCAAAAGTTTCACATAACAAATTAAAATTAACCCCTTTTTTACTCATTTGAACAATTAGAGTCCAAAAAAGAGCTAAAAATTGTTACCTGTTCAGCAAATGGGGTAGGAGGTGTAACTTTGACGGTTTTCAAGAGATCATCATAAATGGAGAGACTTGGTTCATAGACAAACATGCCAGCATTGAAATAGAGTGATGGCTTAGGGCCCAAGTCTTGAGTCCACTGGACCTTATCAGGACACTGTTGACAGTACCCAACTTTATATTGTGGGGTGTGACTCCAAGTTTTCTCACAGAAACAATCCATCACTGCATAAAAATAGCCATCTGGCAAGTCAAACAAGTGGTCTATGTTATCAAACACCTGAATATCACCATCCAAGTATATCATCTTCCTATACTCCACAAACTGCATCCCAAAAAAAAAAAAAAAAAAACATTTTTAGCCTACCAAATAAAAATATTATCACATAAATTGAAACAGAAAAATATTCTCGTACATACCTCCCAAATACGGAGTTTGGAATAGTTGATAACATAATAAGCCATAGCAAATTGAGTTTGATTCTCAGGAGGATAAACAGGTTCGATCTCTCGAACGATGCAACCTTGGTTAATGAGTATACGTCGATGTTCCTCCGGGACGTCAGGCAAACAAGCCACAACAAGTGGATAAGCGGATTTCGCCTTTCGCAATCCCTTAACCAAACCAACAACGCCTTTCCAGTAATCACCATTTCCAGCTAAGAACGTAACATAGGCACGGCTTGCCAAACTTTTTGCCTTAGCCAAACCAGTAGCCTTAGTTGCAAGACCAAAAACATTAGGTGCCATTTTTTTTTTGGTAACTTAGAAATGAATGTTTTAGAGAGATTTAAGATTAGAAAAAAGAAGCTAGTAAAGTGTTGAAAAAAAAAGATTGTTTTTTGAGAAGATTGCTGTTTGTTTGTTGATGATATTTGAGTGTTTTTGAGGTTGTTTATATAGGCGTTGGGTGGGAACTAAAAATATGAAAAAAAAAATAAAAATTGCATGGTGTTTTTGCAAATACGATGTCGTTTAGTTTCGTTATATGCATAAGTTTCTTTGAAGTTGTGCATTTGGGCCCCAGAAATCTTAAAAATTATATTTTGCACCACAAGGATCGGACTGTACGTGTTGTGGTCAGGTAAGATCCAACGGTTCAGATTTTTTTGTTGTTTTCTATGATCACAAATAGTGACGGGTTATTTGTTGTTGAAGAGAAATCTCTGGAAACTGGGCGGTGGTTTGAGTAATTAATAGAGTAAATGTTTTCTTTTTCTACAGTAATTAATTAAAGTAGAAAACACTAGAATAATGTTTCATTTGGCCCACCATTATCTCATTCCATAAATTAACCACGAAAATTGAAACCTTAATCTCGCTTTCAAATGAGTTATTAATTTAGGATAAAGTAAATTAATTAATATTATGATCAAACCTTTGAATCTCATACAGCACAATATATCATAATATCAACAATCTATAAAAAACAAACACGTACGTTCTGTATATCAACCAATATCAAACAAAATTAATAATATTTGATTTTGATGGAAAATAACACACAAATATGAAGTCTATTTAACTCTATAACTCTAAGATCAAACACATCAAGCTACTTTGTAGGGCAGGGGACCAGACTACTGATNAACCACGAAAATTGAAACCTTAATCTCGCTTTCAAATGAGTTATTAATTTAGGATAAAGTAAATTAATTAATATTATGATCAAACCTTTGAATCTCATACAGCACAATATATCATAATATCAACAATCTATAAAAAACAAACACGTACGTTCTGTATATCAATCACTATCAAACAAAATTAATAATATTTGATTTTGATGGAAAATAACACACAAATACGAAGTCTATTTAACTCTATAACTCTAAGATCAAACACATCAAGCTACTTTGTAGGCCGGGGGACCAGACTACTGATTGCTACGGTTATTGTCTACAAGGTATGTGACACCCACAAGTTGAACAAGATTTTTTTTTTCTAACACCCAAACTATATGCAACAAATTAGTTTGTGAAAAAATTGCTAGATAGAGGAGTTGAGTAATTAGTTATGATTAAACTTCTCTTATTGATAAGTTGTAGTTAAGTAAGCTTCTGATATATTATTCATAAAAAGGTAAGCAAAAATATTTTATTCTTTCTTAATATTTCCAAGAACATGGCAAATGAAAGGGTTACATATTTTAAACTTGATAGCGATTGCACAAAGTCCAGCTCTCTTTTTAGGTTTTAAATTGTTGGTCCACCGTTCTTAATCTAGGGTACCTGTCTCGCTTAATTTATTATCTTATTTAATCATATTTTCACTTTTAAAAAATTATGAATAATCAGTGTTTGACTAGGATCAATATTTATTTTCAAAATTAAAAATAATGAAAATATAATTATTTAAAAAGTTACGACCAGTGCTTGGTTGGAAGTTCGAACTATTCAATTTAATTGATAGACGCAAGATCTATAAAGTATTACTATGAAAAAGAATGAACTTACATACTTGAGAAAATAGTTATATTAAAATTTAATTAACCACGTCATGACTCGAAGACCTTGTAAAACATATGGGTTTTATTTTAATGACACTTCCACGGTCTCAAATTATGTATCGTGTTATTTTCTTACATGCTCTTAAGAAACTTTTAATTAAGAATATTTTTGATTATTTTATCTGAGTTACTATCTCAAAAGATCACTCAACTTTAAGAATTTATCTAGCAAAGTCATGTGTGAAATTATGCACAACTAAAAGAAGCCAGCTATTTTAGTTTAAGCTTAAGCAGTCTTTATGTAACAAATTAGCTATGTGTCACTACTGCTGTTTATCTTATCAATAGGTTGCCCTCCTCCTCACTTCAAGGTAAAGTTCCATTTGAAGCTCTTCATGGGCATCCTCCTAATCTCAATCACTTGAGAGTATTTGACTGCTTGGCCTATGTTGCTTGCCTTAGAAAGTCAGACAAATTCTCTCCCAGAGCAGCACCTGTAGTTTTCCTTGGTTATTCCCTTACTCAAAAAGGGTATTTGATATTCAACCTTTATACATATTCATTTATAGTGAGCAGGGATGTGGTATTCTAAGAGGATGTGTTCCCTTTTCAGCATTCCTTGCAACAGTGCTCTCCTATATTTAGTATGACTCAGGCTCCAGAAAAATATCACTCATCTAAGTGTATGACATTTCATGTTCCTTTTGATCCCGCTATTCCTGCCCTTGCTGAACCTCCTGAGCTTATTGTTGTTCCTCTTCCACCTACTATTGTTGTACCTTTCAGACAGTCTCATAGGACCACCAAACCCCTCATATGGATGAAGGATTATGTTGTTCCCTCTAAGGGTCCTAGCTCATGTTTGTTTCCTATCTCAAACTATGTCAACTATGATTGCTTGTCTGAGTCCTATTGTGCTGCACTTACTGCTTACTCAGCTACTTCAGAGCCTTCTAGCTATTATGAGGCAGTTAAGAGTTCTGTCTGGGTTGATGCTATGAAATCAGAAATTACTGCCCTTGAGGACAATAACTCTTGGACACTGGTGGACCTTCCCTCTGGTAAATCTCTTATTGGGTGTAAATGGGTGTTCAAAATCCAACACAAGGCTAATGGTGAAGTTGAGAGTTATAAGGCTCGACTAATGGCCAAAGGGTTCAGTCATAAGGAAGGATTGGATTACACTGACACTTTTTCACCTGTAGCTAAAATGGTAACTGTTAAGAGTGTTGTTGCAATTGCTGCTGCTCAACACTGGCCTATATTTCAGATGGATGTGCACAATGACTTTCTCCATGGTGATCTTCTTGAAGAGGTGTATATGAATGTTCCTCAGGGGTTTGGTAGTCAGAATGGGAAGGTTTGTAAGCTCAATAAATCTTTGTATGGCCTAAAGCATGCACCTAGATAATGGAACAAAAAGCTTACTGAAGCTTTGGTACAACTTGGTTTTTCTCAAAGTCATTTTGATTATTTCTTGTTTACCAAAAGTATAAGCTCTCATATAGTTGTAGTTTTAGTATATGTGGATGATTTGCTGGTCACTGGTAGTAGTTCAAAGTTGATATTACAAACTAGAAATAATCTGAAGCTGAAATTCAAGATGAAAAATTTGGGACAGCTGAAGTTCTTTTTGGGGATTGAATTTGCAAGGTCCCAGCAAGGAATTCACTTGAGCCAAAGAAAGTATGCTCTAGAACTAGTTGTTGAGATGGGACTAAGTGGGGCTAAACCAGACAGCACACCAATGGAAGCCAATATCAAATTAACTTTCACTGATTTTGATGATCATGTGAAGAATTTAACAGATGGGGTCACTGACAAAACTCTGGATGATGCAGGACCATATCAAAGGCTTGTGGGAAGACTACGCTACCTAACAATGACTAGAGTGGATGTAGCATATGCAGTACATGTGTTAAGTCAATTTATGCACAAACCAAAACAGTCATATATAGATGCAGCTTTGAGGGTGGTAAGGTATATCAAAGCTGAGCCAGGACTTGGACTGTTAATACCCTCAGAAAATACAAACAAGTTAATGGCTTATTGTGACTCCGATTAGGGAGGTTGCATTGAATCGATGAGGTCTGTTACTGGGTATATGGTGATGCTTGGGAAAGCCTTGGTGTCTTGAAAGTCAAAGAAATAGGACACAGTGGCTAGGAGTTCTGCAGAAGCTGAGTTTAGGTCTATGGCATCAACTGTGGCTGAGATAACTTGGCTAGAAGGCCTGTATAAAGAGTTGGGAGTGAGTATCACACGACCAGTGCAGTTGTTTTGTGATAGTAAGGTTGTAATTCAAATTGCAGCTAACCCTATCTTTCATGAGAGAACCAAACATATTGACATAGACTGTCATTTTGTGAGGGGGAAGATTATGCAAAACTTAATTCAAACACATCATGTATCCACCAAGGAGCAGCTGGCTGACTTACTTACCAAGAGCTTAGGGAAGCTACGACATAACTACTTGATGTCCAAGCTTGGGTTGAAGAACCTCTTTCAACCACCAGTTTGAGGAGGGGTGTGAAATTATGTACAACTAAAAGAGGCCAGCTGTTTTAGTTTAAGCTTAAGCAGTCTTTATGTAACAGATTAGCTAAAGTTAGTTACTAGATTGTCAGAGTTAGTTATGCTCAGTTACTGTTCTATAAATAGTGATGTATTAGTACTGAATTGATTAGATGATTTTATTGATAGTGAGAAGGTTCATTCTTCTTTCTCTCATGTATCTTACGGCATCTCCTGTCTAGATTCATTCACCATTTCTGTTTTCTCTGCAATTCTTCACATTGAACTTTGTTTTGTATCAATAAAATCACTAAACTTAGACATTTCTATCAATAAAATCACTCAATCAAATTTATCATTAAAAAATATTGACATAGCAAAATAAATTATTATTTTTATGTCATATAAACACGAACCCACAAATAAATAATATTAAAAAAGGTTATTAAAAAAATTACGGACAAGCTAATTAATCCGAAACAAACATTTTTATGATATTATTGTATAATTTATGTCGTCATTTAATAAATAAATGAATATTTTTTTCTTGAAACATATTTTGGTATTATTGTAATACCATAATATTTAGTTTGCCTCCTAAGTTAAAAAATGAATATAAGTATTTAAGCAAAACAACAAATTAAATCCAAAACAGGAAGAAAAGCAATAAACAAATGTCAAAATAGAACAAGTAAGGATTTATTAATTAATAAGTCCTTTGGCGTGTAGTCTATTTACATATTTCTTGTTAAATATAACTGGTAAAGATCTTACTTTTCCGTCGTAATTCCATGGTTTGCTAACGTTGACATAGGTTTGTTCAAGCTTGAAAAAATTATTTTATAAAATTGTTGATAAATAAGTTTTGAAATTTAAAATTGTGTTTGGACATACATTTTAATTGATTTTTTTAAAAAAGTTTCGAGAGAGGGAGTGAAAAGTCCTTAATGAGATTTCTTTAATTTTATTTTATTGTGGAATTTATATTTACATGATATAAAAATGATAGTTTCTTTTGTCTTGCCAATACATTTTTTAATGATAAATTTGATTGAGTGATTTTATTGTAGAAAAGTCTAAGTTTAGTGATTTTAATGATACAAAACAAAGTTTAATAACTTTGCTAGATAGATTATCAAAATTGGGTGGCCTTTTATAATATTAACTCATTTTATTTTTATTATATCATAGAATATAATTTATTTCAAACCTATAAAATAATTTAGAAATAATAAACGAACTGAGGGAGTACTAGATTAAGAAATACCATAATCTAGAATATATTTCCTTTTTTCCTTACGTACAAAATAACTACAAAATCTTTTTCTCAACAACGCGGGTTTTGACTGTTGACAAAGTTGTAACGGTAGCCGACCAAAACCTATTTAGGATCAAAATTAAAGGATCGAACTCATCAATATGCTGCCACGTGGCTTATGCTCGCCACGTGACGTGATCCATTCGGTGAAGGCTATCTATAGAAATTTCATTCAATGAGCCTGGTCCCCACAGCAGTTATGGAGGTTAAAAGAGGGCCCACTGTGGTACCAGATCTCAATGAGAACGGGCCCACAACAGTTAGGGAGGTTAAAAGTGGGCCCATATGTCAAGCGTGTTTTCATATTACGAGCCGTAAAATATTGCCACGTATCATAATTGAAGGATGAAGATATGCCACGTTTGCTAGAAAATGAATATTTTAGAGCTACTTTTTCTGACTTGTTCTAATTTAATTGCTTGTTTTTTTTTTAATTATGTAAGTAGTAGTTATGTTAGTTGGGTGAATTAGTTAACACTTGTGTGTGAAAGTTAATATGAATTTATTGACAAGTGTGGTTAATTTTGAATGGTAGCGTTAAGATAAGGAGATAATTGTAGTTACACACAAAACCGACCAAAACATTATCCTGATGAAATAGAGTAGTTGAATCATGCCTTTTGACTGTAAACTGATGAGTAGTGAGCAACCGTAGCATTTACTGGAATATTATTACTCCCTCCGTTCCTATTTAGTATCACTATTTAGGTTTTACATTCCTTAAAAAATTATGTAAATTTATCACTGTATTCTTATTTAGTGTTTTCTTCAAGTCAAGTTTTCAGTAAATGAACATGAATTTTTTTACTTTGATCAACTAATTTGACTAATGAAAATAAAATAATTACTTAATTTTTCTATGTTGGATAAATGTATAACTTCAAGGATGAAAACTTTTAAAGGATAAAATAGAAAAAATAGTGTCATTGATGCATTAATTTTGTGAAATAACAAATATTAAGAATCATTTATTTTTAATATGGACAACATATAAATAAAAATAGAAATAGAGTGGGTAAGGAATTTGAGTTGATTAAGGAAGATGATTTGATTTGTTGCTACTTAGTCGTGGTTGGGCTTGGAGGTGTGGGTCATGGTTTTAAGAAATTTCAGAGTTTGTTGCATGCTAAGCGACATTATTGATTATTCATTCTAAAAATGTAGAAAATTCAAATTTGACACCTTTAATATATAGGACTGTATGTGATATTAATTTAGCAGGGGCAATAAATGAGAGGCTTATATTATTTTAAATATTTTGATGTGATTTAGGAAGATGGGATTTGATATATACTATAACAAAGAGTCTATTGCGTTGCGGTACTTGGAGGGGTGTATAATGGTTCCCAAAATTTTTGAGAGTTTATTGCGCAGGTTAAGTAACGGTATTGACTATTCACTAAAAAAAATGTAGAAAATTTTAATTTGATAACTTTAATAAGATTAAAGATGACAATAATTTTGAATAGTAAAATAGACTTACATTATTTATTTATTTTAGAAATTCTTGATGTGATTAAGGAAGATGAGATGATTTGGTTGTGGGGCTTGGAGGAGTGGTCCACGGTTATCAAATTTTCCCGAGTTTGTTGCATGGTAAGTTACAATATTGACTATTGACTAAAAATGTAAAATTTTCAAATTGTCAAGGTGGCAGTAATTGTGAATAACAATATGAGTAAAAATTATCTACAATATTCTAATAATTTTGATATTCTTAAGAAAAATGGTGTGATTTGTTGCTTACAACGAAGAGTCTTCCAGGTTGTGGGCTTGGAGGGGTGGATTATGATTCTCAAATTTTCCAATATTTAATGTATTCTAAGTGATAGTATTGACTATATATTCAGTCCAAAAAATGTAAAAAAAAAAATTAAATGTAACAACCTTAGTAAGATTAAAGACGACTTTAATTTTGAAAAAAATAAAGCTTACATTATTCATAATATTTTAAAGATTTTGATATGATTAAGAAAGACGATGTGATTTGTTGTTACCACGATGCTCAAATTTTCCAGAGTTTGTATTAAGCTAAGCAACATTGTTGACTGCTGACTCTAAAAATGTAGAAATTTCACATTTGAAAACTTTAGTGAGATTAATGATGATAGTAATTGGATATCAAATCGTGCATTTTATGTCCTTGGTGGGTGTAGTAAGACGGTAAGTATAGGGTTAATCCAATTAAGTCTAGCGTAATTGGATCTAGGTTCCCTTTTTAACTCTCTAAATGAAATGAAATACATGTTTGTCTTCTCTTATAACATTTCAATAAAGTGACAGATAATTGTGTGGAAGTTATTCCAACTGCCCAACCCTACTGTTATCCACCACTCACCCCAATTTCCCTCAACCCACCACCATTAATATTTGTGGAACAAATCTTTTAATTACTTTATAAATATAAGAAAAATAAGTGCTTATGTAACAAAACCATTTATTTTTCAAAAAAGATAACAATCGCGAAAACATTTTCCATCGTACCAAACACACACAAAAGCGATTTTCTTTATAAATTTCCTATCATCTTGCCTTGACATGGAAAGAGGCCGAATTCAATGCTAACCTGGTTATGGGCCCTTCTATGAATTTATAGGCTGAGAAGAAGGCTTTACTCTTGTAAAATTGGTTAAGGGCCTAGAATTTCTAATGGATCAAGTAGCCCTGGCTGAAAAAAAGGCCTTGCTATGCCAACCCGAATACGGGCCTCTAAAAGGAGATCCATTAAAGACGATGGAAAATTTTCCAATCTTCTTCGGCCAAATTTCATAAATCACAAAGAGATTAAACTTAGTTACGCTCCACAACTACAGTGTGCTTAATTACGGTCCATAGTTATAGTTTCATTTGCTATGTGTATTTCCGTTTGTATATTTTGTTTGTCAATATACAAATAAGTATATATTTATATATATTTTCGAAACACCTTTTGTATATTTTGCTACCCATAGGAACTTTTCAGAACTCTATTTGTATATTTCGCTTGCTAATATACAAACAAGGTAATTTATTATGAATTTTTCTTAATTTATACAAATCAAATGTATCGGCAAATCATATATAAATAGATAGGGTAGGAATATACAAAATCTTAATTTATACAATAAAAAATCGAACTATACAAATTCTGAATTTATACAATTAGGAAACAAGTAGCAAAATTTAAGAAACTGTATCCGTGAATCATAAATATCCAAAACTGTAGCCATGAAGCGTAATATACTATAAATGTTTGCCATTTCGCGTAATATTTCCATCTCGGTGGGTGAGAAAAGGGCCTTAACTCATGCAAGCCTGGCTAGCCGTCTCTGGATCCAGCCGTCCAGGCCTTTTGTGGAGTTTCAAACACAGCGATTTTTGGTTCATCATTTCATGAACCCACCTAAATGCTTCATCAGTGTGTGAAATTAGTCTTAGATTTTCATCAATTCTAAAATTATTCACATGCATTATTCTTTTTAAAGTACCATCTATGATTGTTGATACACAGATATTTATCTAGAAAGTTAATTCCATCACATTTTGAATTTAAATTGTTACTTTCGCTATAAGATAATCTTCTGAATAGATATTTTGTAGTTAATAATAGGGTAAAACACAGAATGAAAATTTAGATATCTTTCTTTTTCTCTTCCATTACTGACATGATATATAATTAGAAAACAGCAAACATGTAAGTAACAATACAAGTAGTCAAGTACCCAGAAAACAACATAATTACTATAAGTAATAATCTCTATTAACCCACCTGGATGAACCATAATCATCTCTAAGAGGGGCTTTTGCAAACAAACACTATATGTCATACAAAATCCTTCAGGACAGTATTTTCTGTCACACACACTACTTTAAATCACAAGTAATAGCTTCAAAATTAAAGCATCTTATCATCAGTTTCCGATTCGCTTTCCTTTGTTTCTATCTGTCCAACCACCCCTTCTAGCAGCCTTTGCTCTCTTCCACCTCTGAACGTTTCTCATTCTTGCAAATATTTTTCGAATCTGGTACAGCTTATGAGATTGTTGAGCAATCAAATTTGCAGTTGAAGGGTTCTGGCTTAAGATTATTTCATATCCATCTCCAAATGAGTTCATTCCTTCACTTAAAAGTTGCCAGAAGAGTCCCCCAGCTGCTGCTCCCCCGCGCTTAGCTGATGAATATATCTTGTAGTAGACTGTGTTGTAAAGAAGGTCCCTTTGGTAGGAGCTGAAACCTGAGTCTTTCGAAGATTTTCCAAACTCTGTGATCAGTAATGGCTTACGGAGAATATATTGAGCATCTTGAATGTGGGAGTCTAGCCAATTGTTCAAAAATGATAGTTGGCCTTGATCATTTGAGTTTGTTACCCTGTCATATCACAACTTTATCATTAAGAAACTAATAATTTTTGTAACACGCTTCTCATCATGTGTAGGCATGATTCTTTTTCAATGTCAAACACATAACTATTTTTGTTTCAATGTGAACTCAGGATTGCTGATTCGATATCATAATGAATTTGTCACTTTATTTACTAGTTTAAACATTTAATGAGATGATGAAATAAAACACTTGAATTTCTAAGACAGCTAAAGAAAATGATGTAATCTCTGTAAAGGATAATATTGTAATGTGCAATGTGGTCCTGAAAAATTTACCATTGATCAGGATAGGCATGAGCAGTGGCAAAATCAATGCCAGGGATGCGGTTGTTGGCGATGAAGTCAGTTCCTATATCAAAATTAGGATTCAGATTCCTCCTCTGAGGAGTTGTTTGTCCGTAGAATCCTTCTAAGCCAACTTCTAACAAATGGTTTCTGTCAATAGACTTAACATAAGAGGCCATCTCTGTTGCCCATGCCTGCAAACGAAGAATGAAACTTAGCATAAATCTTTTCCATATTGTTCCCCTCCAGAAAATAGTAGTAAATGAGTGCACTTGAAAATGGCAGGGAAAGCAGATGACATTAATTTCCAGTCAATTTTACGGCTCTGTTGTCCATGATAGGGTATGAAAATTAATGGAGAACTTGATGGGATTAGGTATTCGAGGACAACTTAATGCTTTCAAATCGAATTAATAAAAGTTGCACATTCTAAATCTACCAATTCTAGATTATGTATGTGTTTACCTATCTGTGCTATTATGATATTCACCAACTTTCGTATTATTTATTACTCCCTCCGTTTCAAAAGAATGGTCTAATTTGACTTGGAAATTGAGTTTAAGAAAAAAAAACCTCCGTTTAAAAAAGAATGGTCTAGTTTGATTTGGAATTGAGTTTAAGAAAAGACTTTTAATCGTTATAAATTAAAGTTATGTCAAATATACCAAAATTGCCCTTTAATCTTGTGGCATTAAACATGCTACGTGAAAAAGTTGAAGTTAAAGTATTGCCAAAAAAGAAAAGAGGTCATTCTTTTTGAAATACACTAAAAAAGAAACTATGTTATTCTTTTTTAAACGAAGGAAGTACTAACAAAGGCCGTATCTTACTAATATGAGTTTAGGGTGTTCCATTATGAAAGTCCCACAAAGTTAAAATTGAGAAAAAAAGTTGTTGTAGTTGCAAGCCATATAATCATTGTGTCCCATACTCATTTTAGTAGGACAAACCAAACACAAGATTATTGTTTATGTATTATTTAATCTCACTTTATAATTCTTGTGCTACTTTAGTTTTAACTTGTTTGTCTTATCTTTCCTTTTGAGTCCATTTTAAAAAGAATATTTTTTTTTCCTTGTTGGTTGTTCTTTAATTTCAATTTTTTACCTTTTTTTTTCTCCTTGTTGATTGTTCTTTAATTTCAAGTTTTTACCTACTATGTTTAAGAGCACAAGTTTAAGAAATATTTTGATTCATTTAAAAAATTTTCAATTTAAGAAGATCATAAGATTCAAAACTATTCTTCACTTTTTATAATTCTATCTCAAGTTAAATCAGACAAATAAATAAATATTATTTGATCTAATACTAAATATCACAACTCATCCCCGCATTTCACGGCTTAATTGGCTGCATCTAAACTTGCAAAAGTGTAAAAGTAAAACCACCAAAGCAGAAAAGGAATCCGACCACAGTTTAATTAAAAATTCAGCATATAGGAATTAAAAGATATTCCCAACATTTCATATTAATTGTCCAAATTACTTGTCAATTAATAAATTTATTTCTATAATTAAGTTATTAAAATATTTATAATTTTTTTTTGAAAAAATTCAAATAAATTAATAAAATTATCCTTGTTATTCATGATTTCATTCATCTAAGTGAAGCGTAGAGAGAATGAGCCAGTGGGACGTTGGGAGTATAGTGGACTTCAAGAGTGAACCAATTGATTTAAAACTTTGCTTCTTAAAATTTAAAGCAGAGAGCTCAAAGCACTAAGTACCTGAATGGTTGTTCCTGAATGATCTGATGTGCATCTAGGTTCATTCATAAGCTCCCACGCCATGATTGTAGGATCATTCTTGTAAACAACTCCACTGTATCTGTTGTATCTGTTCAGTACAGTCTGCAGTAGTAAAAACAGAAACCAATTAGAAACAAACGAGACTGATTTTTGTAAAATGCAATTAAATTTCTGGTTACCATAATATGATTCTTGTAATAGCCCTTAACAACTGAGTTTCTGAAGAAATCATCATCTGAATTGAGGTACTGTCCATGACTTCTAGCCCAATTCACGTACTGTTTCTTTCCCCCAAAGCTCTCGTAATTATTTGCAAAGCTTAATATAACCTTAATCCCATACCTTCTTGCTTCAGATATCACAAAATCCAAACCCTTCAAAATCAATTAGTTACAGAAAAGTTAGAATTAGGCATAAAAAATAGAACTAAAAGAAACAAAATGAGTAGTACAAAAAGACCTTAAACATGTCCTCATTGTAAGATCCAGGAGCATATTGTAATGGCCTGTATCCACCATCACTAAAAGCCCAAGTTCTAGCAACAGTGAGGCCATGGCTTGAAGCTTCTCTAAATGCATCTGTGACTTTAGATCTTTGAGATGGATCAGCAGCAATATACATTAACCAGTAGGCATTAAATCCATTAGCATAAAAGGGGTCACCATTCAACATGAAATGTATTCCTCTGGTCCTAATGAACCCATCCCCTGCTTCAACTTGAACGAATAAACATACTTGCTGCAACAAGAAAATTAGAAGAAATGCGTAAGCGAAATGCTTCTTCATCTCTATTTTTGTTTTACAATATTGTGGGTTTGGAATGCCAATGAAGTTCACAGAATAAAGCATTTTATTGGCAGTTCAGAGTGGGGTGGGGATTTGTAAAGCTCTGTGCAATAGTGTGTCCCCACCACCACAAGTATTATCAGGTATGGGAGGAAAGTTAACAGTGACTGCCAATTGGTTGGTTTTGAGAGGTGCAAAAGAAAATAAGAAAGGGAAAAAAAAGGACTGGGCTGGAATTTTTGAAGTCACGAACCATTCATTTTTTTTCAAAGTAAAGGTAAAAAATGTCAAGTTCGTCGGTGCGAAATTCGTTAGCATTAGGACCTATTATGCTAAATATAGAGTAATTTGTTACAGGTATGAATGACTAAAGAATATAACAGAGAATAAAATTAGTACTCCTTTTTTTTTTATATATTTGTATGGTTGTAAATTACTTTTGTAACATTAAGTAAGTATTTTATTTCTAATTATCATAAAATATTTTTTTTTATTTAAAAAGGACTAAAAAAAGTGTATTTCATAAAACGGGAGGAAGAAAATATATTTTAGATACAGTAGAAATGTAAATTTTGAATTTTTCTTTTCTCTTACTTTTTGCAACAATGCGCATAAATAGGCCTTATAATTTCACACTTCATTTTCAACTGCATTTGTGTAGGTCTAGGTAGGAATACTGCTAAAATATTAATTACGAGTTTGATACTATAATTTATGTTGGTGTATATGCATTTTATTATTAAAATAAAATATTAAATGCACATGTTAGTGAGAATAAATTGTAGTAGAAGGTGACTAATAGTTCTTGTAATTTATATGATCATTAGTTTCTTTAACTCATATGACCATTAGTTTTTTATAACTTATGTAATATCTATCACATTTATCTATCCGTATTACTATCCTTTATTCTATCACTGATTACATGAAAGACTTCTTCACTTATAAATAATAGTACATCTTCCTTTGTGTTGGGCAGGAGATGAAATATGTTAAGTGTGTAAAAATATTGTAGTGTATAATAGTGAAAGAGAGAGTTGAGACATAGAAAATATTTTTAAGTCTTCAACTACATTCAATATATAAAAAAGTATTTATATGTTGAAGGAAGATGTTCTTTTTGTGAAACTTTAACTCTTCAACTAATCCGGAGTTGCTTGAATTGTATAACGTTGTTGGACTGTTGTATCCTAGAGGAGACAAGTCAAGAGTATTACTGTTTGATCGGTATAGATTATGTCACAATGGATTTGAATCTCCTTAAAGAGAGCGAGATCAGCCTGAATACTTTTTTATTTATTTTTTGTCATTTTATTTCCAACTGTAGTTTATTATATTTGTGGTATACTACACCAATAATTTAATTATAAAATTTAATGTTTACATTTAAAAAAATTATATGATATATTAATTGTATGATATATTAATTGGATAATTTATTTAAAATTAGGTTTAAAAAAAATAATTTTATATTTGCCTCTAGATTGAATGAAGTGAGGTAAATACATTAACATGTGTTATCCGTGTACATACGTTCGTCCATCTCCATAGTCATTGCATCCCTAGTTAGAGAAGCCTCAACCATTTAAGAAGCACTTGAGTTGTGTCTTTAATTTTGATCGTTAGAGTAGAGACAGGGTTAAGTTTTGAGTATATGAATTTTAATTTCTAGACAATATAATTTACTTAATTTTTAATAAATTATGTGTATATATATATTACTATTTTAAAATCAAAACAACTAGGTTTTGTTGAATCCGAAGCTCAACCTCTGCCCCTGCATAAGAGATCCCTCTGAATGATAGTTTAGAAAACCTTTTAACTTGGGGAATAATTCGTTGCTTGAAATCATCAACCATAGAGTTATACACTTGAATACATGTTTGCCGTAAATTATGGTCATCAAGCTTCTTCTTCTTTTTTTATAGCTAAATTGATAAAGTAAGTGTAAATGAGAGAATATAAATTGCACGAACAATAAGAGTAATTAACAACTACAGTAAAATTAAAAATAAAAAAAAACTTCGATTATATTTTCAACCTTCACAATGTATTGTTTTATAAGTGAAAATGGTCATAATCCCTCCCCAAGTTTATTTAAAGAGGCAAAATAAATCTGGAAATACTATTTTTCCATATTTGGAATATGGCGTTGTGTTTGAGTTGATTGGTGTTAGGCCAAATATTATTGCCAATATGCTCTGTTTCAGCACAGGACATGGATATCGGTGGTCACCTGCAGATTGTAAGAATCATGCATCAAGTTCAAGATATTGTTTAATTACAATTAAAAAGTTTATCGTGAGTTCGATACATTGGTCGATTCCAACTTATCTTTTTTAAGCTCGATTTACCATATAAAAACACAAGATGTAGTTGAGCGCATGTATGTATGATTATGAACTAACGAAAGTAATGCAGCAAATGCCGACACTTTGGTAAAGAGAGTTATGACCGTTGTTGAAATACCAATATAGAGACATGTGGACTAACTTTTCCTTTTAGCTTTGTCCTATACAACAATCCTATAAAGAGTGTGTTATAATAATGGATGATAAAAAACAAACTTTTAACGTGAGACCTTAAATATAAATAAATACATACAAAAGAGTAATAATTTAGATTTTCTAAATATTTTTTTACATGCTCATTAAAAATAAATTTGATACAACATAGCTAACAAATAACTTTAGAGCAATATAAAATAATTTTAAAAAATATAATTGGCAGAGGAAAATTATTCCCATTCATTGTTAAAAGAGATCCTGATTCTTTTTCCCATCCGGTACCCACATTGGAGACATTAGGGGTGAGAGTGGGCTAAAATGCTCCTTAACAAAGGTGATTCCATAGCAATGACTCAAACTGGCGATTAAGAATGAAAGAGTGATTAAAATTGTAATTAAATTCAAATTTAAATCTTGAATTAGATATGGTATAACCATTATATTTGATACAACATACTCTTATACAATTTGAGAACAAGAATCAAAGTATTAAAATGACATTTTCTTTAATCAAACACTCTTTTTTCTAGATTATGATCTTTCAATAATGAAAAAATAAGAGAAGAAAAAAAAACAAATTAAATCAAGTTATACCATTTATGGTCACTACTAGTAGTGATTGTAGTGACCATAAATTACGCTAGCGAGATAAATTAGTTGATAAATATTTGGATAATACCCGAAAAATATGGTCCTTCTTCACTAGCATTACCATAAATTCTCAAAGAAAGAAGAGTCTCTTAGTAACCAACTGAGCATAATTTACTCATCTTATATACACAAATTAAATATGATCTTCTAGCCTTTGAAATTCACCAATTTACTCCATAATTAATCTACTCTTCCATGATTAATTAGATATCTAGATTAAATGATGGATACAAATACTATACGGATGATTGTTGGAGTTATCGATATGTGCCTTATCATACTATTCATTAATTCTTTATATTTACGATATTTAACATTTTTAACCTTCAATTATTTATCATGAAAGAATTATATCGTTTTGCCTCTTGTTATACCCATGTAACTCCCCTTGGCATAATGTGCACTTATGATTAATTAGTGATCAATTCAAATCAGATCGTTCTGTTGAAACTGTTTTGAATTGTGCAGGTTGAGTATCTTATGGAATGCCATTTGTGCTGTCACTATTAATGATATTGGTCTCTTTATTAAATTCTTATATGTTATCACCTTCTTTATCTATTCCGACTGACCAAAATATGTACGTACATACTCATATAAACTATGTTGCTTGAACTCTTCAAAATGATGCCAAATGATGCCGCATGTCAGATTTGTCAAAAATACGTTAGTGTTCAATTATAAAACTCAAACAGTAATATAAAAACTAAAAAATTATTCTAGTTAATAAGATGTAAGCCATGCATTTACAATGCATTCCCTTAGATACTGTTATAAATATTTTTTATTAATATGAAGCTTTAGGTTATTTAATTTGAAGTTCTAAAAAATTTATGAAAAGAATATTTTTGATAATGTTTGATTGATCGAATATTCATGATGAAGAGTGTTTTTTGTCAACATTTTGGAGGCCTAAAACAGGTCTAAAACAAACACTTTACTAGATTTAGTGGTTCAAGAGTCCATCCGCAAAGAGATTATGCGCGATGGATTATTAAAGGCTATCAACTGCTACTTACTATCCATCTGTCAATTTTTAATTGTCATGTTACATTTTTCGAAAGTCAATTTGACTAATTTTTAAAGTGAAATTAGATTACATTAATTCGATATTTTAAACAAAAAATTTAGATATTCAAAAACTATATGAAAAGTACTAAAAATTGCAATTTTTTGCATATCAATATGATGAAAAAATACATTGTAAAATCTTAGTCAAAGTTCTTATCGTTGAACTCTAAAAAATGAAATCATGACAATTAAAAATGAACAGAGAGGGTACTATTATAGCCAACAGGTCAGACTGGTGACAGATAACCGCGCAATTCTCAAACGTATAATGATCAGCCAACCATTACATTACTACTCCTACTGTGTTTATGGAAAGAGGCGTGCAGTAACTGTCTATAACCGGAGAACTATACTTTCTCTATCCAGTATCCAATTATAATTGTCTATTATTGACTTGATTAAGAAATATGAAATAATAGTGGTAATATGATCATAATATTCTTTGAATATATTAAATTTAATGCTTTGAAAAATGTATTAGATATTGAATACTAGTATTATGTCAAGAGTAAAATAGACACAAAAAAAATAAATTATCTCTTACTTTTCAAATTAAACAAATATTATTGAACAACTATTCTAAATATATTGGACAATTAAAAAAGGATGAAGAGAGTATATCTTTCCAACCATGATGAGGAGTATTAATTAGAGGGGAAATTTTATTGAGGAAAAAAGACAACTTTGTGGACAATTAATGTGCTATATTTTCTGGAAGCATTGTGAATTGTGACACGGCTCTACTATATTTAATTTTGTGCACTTTTATTAAGTGCATCTCCTTAACGATCATCTCGTTGAAAATTCGATTCGATTTTCTATCATTTTAGAGCTAGATCTGCACCACATGGCAAGTTCACGAGGCTATGAAAACTATGTAAAGGACAATATTTACACAATTTTGGATAAAACTTAATTGGACATTAAATAAAACGGTTTCCCTGTCCTTATCCAGGTTTTTAAGGCATGTAACCAGCCATGTGGATACAAGTTATGAACATCAAGGTAGGGTTTCTAAGTTTTTCAACCGCCTATGTGAGAAGAGGACACCAAACAACTCGTCCTTTCTCCTCTGATTTCCATACATCTTCTATTTCGAAAATAATGCCAAGATAGTACATTACAACGATGATAAGTAGTTCTAACACTCCTTTATATGGTTTTATGTATGAAAATTTTGTTTTGTTGAATAAGTAAGAAATCGACTTTCAACACATACACAGAAAATTAGATAGATCTTCGCACACATCTCACACTAAGCTTTTTTCTTTTTCTTTTTAACATTGGAGTAATCCATCTGTCTCAAATTTATATGACTGATTTTGACTTTGGGACGAAATTCAACAAAGTAAAAAAAAAATATCTTGAATGTATCAAAATATTCTTTAATTTTATATATTTAAAAATAAAAATTAACAACTCTTTAAATTACTAAAACGTCTTTCAATTGTTTTTCCTACTTTCCTTTTTTCTTTTACTCTCCCTAGGAGCTCCCACCCCTTTTGTTCCCTTGGTAATTCGAACTCGCAACCTTCGGGTTGGAAGTGAGGGGTGCTTACCATCCGAGCAACTCCCTCTAAGTTCGTTTAAAAAAGAATATCTCTTTTATTTTTTTGCAACATCTTAATTGTCTGTCCACATGTCATATCTAAGACGACAATCTTAAAGGTCATTTCCATACATTCAACATACTTTTAATTTGAAATCACAAAATACATTGTTTTTTAAAATTTTGTATCAAATTAAAATATAGGACAAACAAATTAAAACGAGGTGGAGAGGAGGAAGTAGTTCCTTTTTTCATCATTCCTACTAAAGACACAATTCTGAAAGTAGGTTGTAGGTCCATCCTAATTGGTTTGGTTAAAAAACATATGGAGGCGAGATCTGCGCCGTGATTTAACAACCTTTTGGTGGAAGACACGTTGAGTGGCGTGTCTGGTTATCTGATTCTTCTTCATCACAAGTCACAAATTCACAAATATAATCAATCAATCCCATCTTTAATTTGCTTTGAGGGGCCCTACACTCACTGATAGGTGAAAAGTAAGTAGAGTGATACCATACTCTTATCAAACTAAACAACAGACAGAATCTTGTACCTCCTTAATTCACTTGCTCATTCTTTAATTACCTGGGCCAACACCATCGATCTCAAATTTCAGATGGTCTTTTAAAGATCAAATTATTATCTGCTAGTACATATTATGTCGCTTGAGCATGGTACTGAAATAGTTATCACATTTCATTTTTTTAGAAAGAAATTTAATTAATCTCTACGGTTAAAATAGTTTAATTAAATATTTTAAAATTTAAATTCAAATATTTATATGAATATGCATATTGATTTGGTGAAACAATACATCTTAAAATGTTAGTTAAAGTTCATGTAGTTTGACTCAGAAAAAGTGAAATGTGACGAATATTTTGGGGAGGAGGGAGTAATAATCTAATTAATTACCCCTGTAACAAAGAATGTATCCATTGTTACAATTTAATCCACATCTTTATCTCTGGGATTTGGGAATCTAATTGTGCAGCCAAGTTTCTTCCATCATCTCTAATGTCCCTTCTCTTCACTGGACTCAGTGTGACTGGGAGAGAGTTAGTAATTCTTGGCCTATGCTGCGCGGACTACTAAAATATGTACTCTGAATTAATCATTTTCCCCTCCATTCAACATTTCTGATAATCTCTTTGAATTCACTTGTTGTCGATCTATGCGTGTGAACCATAATGGCCATTTAAAGCAAATCTGGTTAGGCCATCTTAGTCCAACAGTTAAACCAAATTGGAAACTAAACATCTGGCTGTTCTGTTAATGTGGGAGTCAAGAAATGAAGAAAGGGCACTCTTCATCGCTAACTCTTGCAGCTATCACTCCGAAGAAGCCAACTTCAAAGTAAACAAATGATCTAATTTAGTATTCCGTTTAATTCAATGTCATGCTGAAATTGTGTTGCGTTATCTAATTATTCATCCTTCTTGCGTGTTTACGTTGCAATGAATGATGGAATTGGGTTATCTGGGCCTTGATTTTAAGCAATTGCAAAGTTTAGGTGATCATTTGATTGACATGATTAGCTTTCAAATCTAATCAAGAGTTCTGTAGGCAAGAACGAGGTACAAATTCTTCCCAAGGCCTGCAAAGTTCACAAAGAACAAGTTCCCTCCTTGATTTACCCAACAACTTAAGCTATATGAACCATTTCGCAGTGGTGCTAACAACCCCAGAGCAAATACTTTATTTATTTTCGAGGAACTGTACATGTGTAATAGCAGAAATATTCTTTATGTATCAAAAAAGGACAAAAAAATATATGATGATATTCACAAGACAGTAAGATTGATCTCCTGCTTCCTTATTTCCCTGTATAATAAATAAGCACACCTTACTTAACCTATTCATTGAGAACTCATAGTTCTGATGCAGAGTCTCCCTCAAGACTACGAGATTGATCCAAAGAAGATGATTCTCTTCCAGTAGAAAAATAAGACCACGCTAAGACAGCAGAGCCTATTGTAATTGTAGCAGCAATCGAACCCCATATCAATTTCTTCTGCCTTCTCTTCCTTATTTGCCTAAGACGCCGCGCTGTCTCTGCACAATCCAAACAAAAACAGAGAAACTGTCATTTTTTCTATGAAACAGACAGCGCCTGCGCCTGCTGGTAGATCTCCTCCTCAAACAACCACAAAATAACTCAGCAGAATAAAATGAAATAAAAAGGATCACTACTTAGCATTTACCCTAATAAACTGCGGGTACCAAGATTAGATACTCAGCGAAGCAGCCTGAATAGTTGTTACTCAGGATAATATAACTACATCTGTAAGGTCTTCGATGACACACTAGTCTACAAATTGGCCTATAAACCAAATGTACTCCTGATGTAAGTTATATGTTACCAAAAAAAGTCACTAGCCTCAATTTGGTCTTTCATACAGTTATGAAAATCGGATAGCCTGTATGCATAAAATCTAATTTGACATATACTAAGGAGTCAATATGCCTTGCATATAGTGTTTTTGCTCACATGGTTATGAATTAAATGTCCTACTTTGACCAACACATAATACTTAATAGACATGAGAATTGGAATTGAGCATATGTTTAATGTTATTCTTTTATTTTAAGAAAAGAATACAGAAAAAAACTGCATTTATGAGTGAAAAAGTTCACACTGAAGTTTGGTTGTAGAATAACAGATAGCCCAAGACATTATTCTGGATACACACGAAACATAAACATTTTACATGGATAGTGGGGAAGATGTTTGCAGGTCAGACGAAACCACTAATGATGACTTCATGAATAAGTTCAGTTGGAACAGAAAAACATCATGTCTGGCTTATGCTTAACTTAGATTACAAATTTGTAGTGGAGAAGAATTACTTTACTAGATCAGTATGTTTGTTTTGGCACCTCTTGTTTCTCCGATTCAATGCTGACAACTGAATTTGCAAATTAAAAAGAACATTTTCCCTTTATAATAGCAGATACAAACATAAAGTTCTTATTCTTTCACAAATCTCAGAAAAGGGAGAAGGCAGTTGCCATCACAGCCTGAACAATATTCCTATTATCTATTTATTTTGAGTAAAATATTCCTATTGAAACTATAAGTCCCTAGTTGCTACCTATCAGCATAGCTCATCTATTTTATGTGGATGCAACAAGTTAAAGATTGATAGACACAGAAGTATGAACAACAAATGAAAGATCTCCCCCAAGCATTTGCACCAAAACAATGCTGAGAGAATAGGCACATACCTACTTTAAATATGCAACAACACATCAGTTTCAAATTATACGTAGTAACATGGAGAATAAACTCACCTATAGCTTCCTGATTCCTCTGTGACATCTCTCGATTCACAGCTTCGTAATAATTCAACCTGTCCCATAGTCGAGCTATCTCAAAGTTCTTTGACTCAATTTGAGCCTCAATTTCTATCTCCAACTCAGCCTTTGCTATTCCCTTACCAATGGACTCTGATACAACCCGAAGGATGTGGACTTGTTGACACAAATCCTCCACCTGATCATCTGGTTGTTCATTGTCCAATTCCTCTCCAGCAACAGGATTAGGAGGAAAGTTCAACCCCACGAGAGATAATCGTTCACGAATCCTCTGCCACTGGGTTTGCATATTAGTTAGAACTTCTTCTACTTGCTTTCGCTTTTCAATTTCTGTTAATAAGCTCAATCTTATCTCTCGTAGCTCATTTTCAAAATCATTTGTAGGTATCTGTGGCCCATTCTCTGAAGATAGTTCTGAAAAGAGGATGCAGATAAGACGACCAAAAATAATGTTATACTAATATTACTATAAGCATGGTGATGACATACAATTCTCAATAACTGGTCACAAGAAAAAGGAAAAGGCACTCAATGGCAACAAGGTATTTACATAGAACACCAAAACTTGCATAGTTGACTGAAAAATGTAGACTCTACAACTATGCATCAGGGAGAAAAGACAAAGAAGCCACTGTGACAGCCAGGAAAAGAAAAGGAAGAAAACAACGAAGAGAACATCCACACTATTACTAGCAGAGGAACAATAAGCACCTCAAGTTCAATTTCAATGTAAGATAAAAAGATATAACCATGAAAATTATCAAATTATGAAAAGGTGACTACCTTCCCAAGCATCATAAAATTCTCCCATCGGGGTCATGGAACTTAAACAGCGCTGGAATCCACCATTACTTTCACTCTCACTGAAACTCCTGACACTCAGAGATTCCTGTGGGTCAAAGAAATCATCAGCTTCACCCCCTCTCCGCAAATTGAATGCAACAAACTTCATTGTACCATTTTGCCCAGCTGAACCATTATGCAAATCTTGGTGAAGAATCTCCCCATCACAGAGGTCAGTCACTTCACCACCCTTAACCAGGTTATCAGTAGTGAATAACAAATTACCCTCTTTCGCACAGTTAACTGTCTCCCTAGAAATAGAAGGGTCATCAACAGATGTACTGGGGAGGTCCTTCTTTGTGTCTCTTAACTTCTCATCTATCTTCTCTTCATCAAAAGCTTGTTGTTGAGTGCCAAAATCATCTTCGGTGAAACTTTGTGAAAGGCGTGGACCTCGGCGCTTGTGATTGATTATGTAGGGTGATGGAGGAAATGACGAAGGAGAATCTGGAAGTGGTGTTGGCTTGGGAATTGTGTATAGTGCAGGAGATATTTGAGTCCAGTGGTCTTTTCTATCTCCTATTATCGAGGGCTTACCATTGGTATCATCCATCTTTACATTAGTCTGGATGATTTTCCTTTCTAGTTTTGAACTAGAACCATTCTTGCTTCTATCAAAACTTGAATTAGGAACATTGATCCTCCTCTCAAACTTTGATTCATGAATGCTTTTGGAAGTTGTCGTGGATTTCGAGCCCCCTGATTCTATTAATCTATCCATAGCTATTGCTGTATATGTCGGCATGGCTTACTATACCAACAACACCTATAAAAAATAACAGTTTACACATTGCACAACAACCAATTAATTCGTTTTCCTTTACAAATACATAAAAGACATCCTAGCAAATAATCTGATCCTTAAGATAAAAGAATAGCAGCATAAAAAGGGGAAAAACTAAAGGAAATTGAAGTTGTTTCAAACTCTGATATTAAAGTACCAAGCAGATAAATTCCATGGAATCGCAAAGGCAAGTTGACAAAATCTAGAAATGTTGGTATTTATTAATACAATGTTCGAATTCTCAAGTCCAGAATCATGATTGCATGTTAATCCACCTTGTTAAATTAGGTCTTGAGTCTAACTCACACCCCAAAAGCTAGTTCTCTCCCTGTATTGTTCAAAGAGATTGAAAATTGTTTTTGGGGTGTGAGTTAGGCCTAACACCTAATTTAACATGGTATCAGAGCAGATCTATTTCATCCAATGTTGGGGCCTCCAAAATCAAAATTGTCCACGCACCAGACTCTAAGCTCTAGGGTGAGATGGGATGTTAAAAAATGACAAAAAGCCTCACATTGGTGGTTAATGAAATATGTGGACTCATTATAAGGCCCCGAGAATACTCCACACTTTGAGCTAGCTTTTGGGTTGAGAGTTAGACCTAAAAGACCTAATTTAATACACCTAAATTCTACTTATCACCTATCAATTTTTAAATCCATTCATCCACACCTAGAAAGAAGAATCAATATGAATGAAAGTTGAAATGATAATTATAGGTCCAAAATGATGAAATTAAATGTGTGAAAAGCTTCAACAAATACAAATGAAAACAACAACAGAGAAATCCGATTCAATAGGAATGAGGGAGTTACCTGAAGATGGGAAAGAAACCCTAAGGGAAAGGAAGGGGAGTCAGACGGTAGGGGGAGAGATGCAGAAATTGAGAATCGCGATTGTCAAAGGTCATGATATTTGATTAAAGGTAGAAGATTCAGTGTGGAACAAGTTACCATTGATGCAGAGGGCTTGTTCTCTTTCTCTCCCCTAAGTCTAACTCAGACCCTGGCCTTTCGGAGAAGGCAAAGAGCCTGTTCCCTAGAGGCAAGGTACCCTCACGGTCATGGAATGCTTCTTTCTTTCTTCCTTCTTTCTCTGTCTGTTTGTTAAGTAAGTAGCGTCTTTTCCTTTCCCTGCGTGACTCTCTTCTATCAATTACACCTTCCTTATTTCTCTCTATCTTTCTCCTCCCCTCACACAATCAAAGGCCGAAATGCAAACACAACCTCCCTCCCACTTTTATTATTATTCTATCAGATTCTTTTATTTTGTCCTACCATCAATAGGTCACGTCACGTCCCTTTCTTTTCTTTTTAATTCATAGTTAACACGCGTGACCAAATTTTCTATTTAGTAATGCTACAATTAGATTACATTTTCTTAATTGAAAGACTTATAAGTTGTGTGGTTTGGCTAAATTGACCAAGTTCGTTGATTTACTTGTGCCAACGATTGGAACACTTTTTCATTGGGAGTTCCCTTTAATTTATTCTAAACTATAATATAAAAGGAGAAAATTATTTTTTTAATTGATGTGTTGGAAAGTTGAAGGGGAAGCTATAAGGATCATATATTCCACCTAAATTGAAGGAATTTCTGCCAAGTGTCATCACAAGGACTTTCTTCATTTCCCTAGTCAACCGAAGGGCTAGAAAGCTCCAAAAAAATATTTGCCCACGTAGGACCGTTAGCCGAAAAAAGCATAGCAAAGGCCACCTGCAGCAGCAAGGAGTGGACCGACAGTTAAAATTGGCGGCTCTATCTTTTTTCTTTTTTTCTCAAGTTCGCATAATTCTGACATTTTTAATCTTCAATATCATGTGTGTTGACATTACTAGTAAAAAAATGTAGAAGTTTTCAGAAGGGGTAAAAAAAAGAAAATGAAAATACATTCACATTATCAACAACGAAGAAAAAAAGCTCGTGATCATAAATACAAAGTCTAATAATTTTGGACCACGTGTAGATCTCTATTATTCATCCCTTCATAAATAAACATTGACTATAATAATTTACATTAATAAAAAAGTTCCTTATTTCTAGAATGCTCATTTCCTCACCGCTGCTCTAAGCCGACTTTCTTTAATTTGTGCACTGTTTAGAAGTAGGAAAGGGCATCGTTTATTTTTTAATTAGGGGCAGGGAAGGGGTAATGAGAGAGGAAATTAGAAGGTGGAGAATGGTACGTTATTAATAAAGTGAAAGTTTACGTAATTATTCAATTAAGTAAGATCGAAGTAATCATGTGTTACGTGTAATTTAGTAAATCAAACTTTAGAAAAACATAAGGACAAAAGAGAGATGTTAAAAAAGTCACAAACATTTAATGTAATTCGGTCAATTGATCTAATTCACAAAAGGCAATGAACATCCACAATATAGTCTTAAGAATTTTGAGAGTTTCGTTTAGAGGATAATTTATAAGACACTTGTGTCACCTCTTTTTTAAGTGAATTTTGTGAAGAAATACTATAGGACGGAGAGCATAATAAAAGGATCTGATCCACAAAAGGAAATGTATTTCCACAATGAATCATTAGAGTCGTGAATTTAACTTTTAGGGTGTGTTTGGTACGAAGAAAAATGTTTTCCATGAAATTGAAGTCGTGAATTTAACCCATATTGGTTTGTTGACCAAACCTATATTGGTGATAGGACCTCTGTAAAATTGAAGTGTGTAATTGGAAATCCAAATGTAGGTTAGGGGGACATTTGACCATTTTCTCAAAAAAAATTAAATACAAACTCTGGGCTGTGTGGCAGTGGGGTGGAAAATAAGAATTTGAAAATATTTTTTAGAAACAAACTTTAATTTTTTTGGGGGGATTGGAGGGGAGGGGAGGGGTGTGAAAATAAAATTTGAAATTGGAGATATTTTTTAAAAACAAACTTAAAATATTTTTTTTTTAGGGAGGGGGGGTAGGGGCTGGCGGGGGTAGGGTGAGGGTATAAAAATTGTAATATGAAGTTGGAGAAGAGTTTTGGAAAATGTTTTCCTTACTTTTTGAAGGAAAGTCATTTTTCTTAAATTTGAGGAAAATGAGTTGATTTGGAAAACATTTTACCCAACCAAACATGAGAAAATTGGAAAATATTCTCCTTCATACCAAACACACCCTTAATGATTATCAACATTTCGCTCCAACGTCTTCAACAATCGCCTGATTCAAAGATTTAACTTTTAAATGTATGTACTCAAATATTATACTGTACGTAATTATTTTATTGTACCGCCCATGCCACTTACTCGTGTTCTAGAAATTCAAATAAATAGCCTGACTTACTGGTGTGGTACTCAGATCTCCATTGTTCCCATTAGTTCATAAAGAAATATGGTATTGAACTATTGACCACAAAATTTTATGTCTTGAGTTTGATTCTCACGCAATCTTTGACCAGAAGGGTTATAACATTATAATAACCTTATAATGAAACTTTTTGACGCAAAACTCAATTTATTCAAATCTTTGAAGTAGATAAAAGATATTGAATTTGAAATAAAAATTAAAGTACACATGTTGTGTATTCAACATATATATATATATATATATACTAGTTTTTTCGGCACGTGCGTTGCACGGGATTACCAATTCAGAAAATATGTGTTATAGTAATTAGTATTTGCTNTTTATTTTTTTTTAAGAATCAAACAATATAATTTTTTAATTAACATATGTATTTTTTATCATATTAATATAAAAAAAAACACAACTAAAAGGAACGGATGGCGGATGGAGTTATTAACTGATGCTCATGATGGCCACATGATACCCGCTGCTCCAAGTTGACTTTCTCAGTGTTTTTTTTTTCTTGAAAAAATTTGGATCATATTTCTCATAGGCCATGCTAAATTTTTCTATATTGTTTGTTTCTTACCTCCTTATACGCTTTGTATATAGGAGTAGGATTTAAGAGGGCGGTGGATCAAAGTTAAAAGGAAATCAAAAGATTTTTTTTGCTCGTAATTAATAAATTAAGAAGGAAAATGAATATTACTCATAGCTCACAATTTATTTACGTAATCAAATTCATTACTCTTCATCGGTTCATCCCGTGTTCACTTCACCAGGTAAAACCAGCAAACTCCGGATTTGGTGTATTATTATTGTCAGCATTAATTTCCAGTTAAAATTGTCAACAACGTAACTTGAACCGAAAGTCCAAATTAAAAATTGTTCACTGACATTTTGCAAAAACAGTTTCTGGCCTTTGCATTTACACAGTTTATTTATCCGAATCTCTCGAAAAGATACTAATTAAGAGAAAGAAAGAATTCAAGGATCTTCTTAATCTGTAACAACAATTTAATGGTAATTTGCATGATTACATGGACAGCTTGACAAGAGTATATATCGATCATGATCATTTATATCAACTCCAAATTTTAAGGATCTCTAAAATCACATGATGATATGAATTATTATTATCGACGAGATCTTCTGTACCAGAAAATAAAAAAATCAAGCTGTCTCATCATAATTACCGAATTTGTTTGAATCAATTCACCGCCGTGGTGAAGTTGGAGGAACTGAAGAAGTCTGCAAAACATCACCAAAACCTCCTTCTCTAACATACTGAATGTACCTCGAGAATTCGGGCCTAGCTGTTGCCTTCTTCTTCTTCTTCGTTTCGAATAGACTGAATATCGGGTGAATTTTGCTCGCTTTTTTTGCCTCCTTATTCACTTGAGGACTCATCGGAAAATTCTGTTCCGGCGTCGTCACCTTTCTTGATGGACTAAAAAATTTAGCTGCCGAAACACTTCTGTTTCGGTTCAATTTTGGCTCTACTAGTGGAGTTGATGGTGCCTCCTCTTTAATCAATTCATCATATCCGCTATAATCTCTTCGTGTGCTCAGTGCTCTAAACATGGCTAAGCTAAATTAATTAACGAAACTCTCAGATCTATTGATAATACTATGATGGAAGAAAGAAGAGAAATTTAAGAGAAGAAAAATTGGTCCTACTGAGAAATGTTAATGTAACAATGAAGTAGTATTAAATAGTTTAGTTGGCTGGAAAGTGGAGTTATTTTAGTTGAGGTATTCTGACATTAATACGATATATGGCCTTATTTTTCAAAATTTGCATACGCCTTATGAACTGCGAAGGTTGAAATTTCTTTTTCATGGCGAAGCTAACAGCTAACTGTCTGACTTTTCCAGTAACAAAATCAACTAATTTAATGGAAGTGGGACCACATGAAGAGAAGAAAATAAAAGGCCATAGAGTTAGCTTGCACTATGCGTTCTTCATTTATCTCTGGTTTAATGTTCGATATATGTTATAGAGTTATGATAAATTTAATTTTAACTTTGTGTAAGATCAATTTAAGAAAGATTATTTTTTTAATAATTTTTTTTTTAATTCAAAGTTCAAAATGAAAATCAAAACCTTTTTAGATTTTTTATTTTTTTTCATCTTATCACAATTTCTATTAGTATCGCGCATGCTAAGGAAGATGTTGCCACTTGACACCACATGCATCTATATCTAATGAAGGGTCAACTAATGCTTGGATATACTAAGGTCTGGGACTATTTATTTTGAGTTTTTTACTGTTAAAAAAAGAAAATTGGGTATGATAAATTGACTAGCCGAAAAGCAGACATGTTTGAATGAGTACGCTCATGAAATTGAAAAGTGGATAAATTAATAGTGTAATTGATTAGCCAATAATCGACATGTTTGAATGAGTATGCCCCTTTTAGAAAAAGCAGGAAACTGGATTAGTAGTTTGTTCCTTTCAACTTTATTTTAAGTAAATATTACTAATGTATTTCCTTTAGTTTTAAATTAGAGACATTTTCTTCCTTCTAACCAAGCAATACATTATTCAAATTATGGTTTTTAATTCATTCAAAGACTAAACAGAGGTCTAATTTTAATATTTTTCATTTTTTCTTACTTCTGTTAAGAAATTCACTTAATAGTTTATTGAGAACCCATAAAAACACAAAATTCTGAATCTATTTATAAGTTGAACAGTTAGAGAAGTTATTCGGAAGAAATAAGATAAAACAAGTTTGCATTATGACGTATATTTACACGTACACTTCATTACAATTGAATATCATGCTCATCAGCTCCAAATTGTCAAGTTCCGTAAGACCATATATAGTAAACCAATTTATAAAATAAAAAATCAATGATCGTCTTAATTAATTCTGTACCACAAAATCCAAATTAACATATTTTAAATCACTAATTAACTGCAGCCAAGATGGTTTTGTAGGAATTAAGTAGTCGTCTGCAAAACATCTCCAAAACCTCCCTCTCTAAGATACTGAATGTACCTTGAGAATTCAGGCCTAGCAGTTGCCTTCTTCTTCCTCTTCGTTTCGAATAGACTAAATATCGGATGAATCTTGCTCACTTTTTTTGCTTCCTTTACCTGAGCACTTGCACGAAAATTGTCCTCAGATGTGACCTTCTTTGATGAAGAGCTAAAGAATTTAGCAGCAGCAGGAACTGTTCTGTTTCTGCTCAATTTAGGCATTCCCAATATTGGAGCACTAGCCTCCTCCTCATCTTCCTTATTCAATACTCCGTATCCTCTGTAGTCCCTTCGTGTACTCATTGCTCTAAACATGGCTTAGATTTAATTATTTGGTGTATAAGTTACAAAAAGTGAAACAGCACCCAAATTTCTTGAATTATAGGCTGCTTAAAATGAAGGAAGAGATTGAGAGATGAAGAAAATAAAACATACTATGTGTTATATAGGAGTAGTAGTTAGGTTGGGGCTTATTTAATTGTGGTCTCACCTTTCAAAAATTGCGTGTTCGCACGTGGTTCCTTAAAGGCTTTGAAAGTCTATTGCTGAAGAAAGCTGGAACTTTCCTTGTTTTGACTTCTCCTCATAAATATTTATTATATAGTGATACTCTGACCATAATATATGGAAGAAAAAAACAAACAATTTAATAAAAATAATTGAAGTGTATCCGTAGACCTTCCTAATTCTAACAAGGCATGCTATGAAAATGTATTTTTTAGTAGATGTTAAATATAGTATTTTTAATTTTAGTTTCTGTATATTTCTTTTCATTGATTGAAAATAACTAAAGTGGATAAACATTACTTTCTCCGTCCATTGGAATTTTGAGAATCAATTTAGTATCTATTATATGCTTTTAAAATATTATAAGTTGTTAATTATTGTAATTTATAATATTTTTGAATTAATTTTTAAATTTTAGTTGAAAAACTTAAAATTTTTATGTTTGCATTGAGTATTAAAATTTAGAAGTCTAAATCTCAAAATTCAACTGCGCCCTATAAATTGGTAAAGACCAACAAATTTGCATATGTTTGGACGAGTATTCTTCTCTAAAGCAAAAATATGGATAAGAAGTTTGTTGTCTTACATTATTAGATAACTGTCATTCGCCATAGGGCCATTTTGTTGGCGAATCAATCATTTGAGTGTTTCTTTATTTTTTGATTGAATCATTGTAACACATTTATACTGAGACTAATCAAGCTTTAGATGATCCTTTTATATTACAAAATCAAAACTTAAACCTTCCTCTATAGTTATACCTATATTACAAACTTAGCTTTGGCAGCTTTAATTTTTAGTCAATAGACGACCATACACTTACGTTTTTAATGAATTCCCAATAAATAGTTCTTACATATTCAAAAAAATTCTCAATATAAATACAACATTCATGCAAAAGTCATTGGGTTCTCAAAACTCATTAATTATGTATTCGGCTAATATTCTAAAGAAGCAAAATTAAGGAACCCGCATTGGGAGGAAGTGGTCTGCAGTACATCACCAAAACCTCCCTCTCTAAGATACTGAATGTACCTCGAAAATTCAGGCCTAGAAGTTGCCTTCTTCTTTTTCTTCGTCTGAAGTAGACTAAATATTGGGTGAATCTTGCTCGCTTCCTTTAGCTGAGTATTCACCCGGAAATTGTCCTCGATCGGACGTCACCTTCTTGGACGATGAGCTAAAGAAGTTAGCAGTAGCTGGAACCGTTCTGCTTTTACTTAACTTTGGCTCCAACATTATCAATTCATCGTATCCTCTATAGTCTCTTCGTGTACTCATTGCTCTAAACATGATTTCAATTAAGTAGTGGTACTCACAAGTAATAAAAAATAGGTAAAATTGTATGAAATAACAAATTATTAATTCAAATTAAATATTATAGCCATAGTTTATTTTATTTGTAATTCACAACAAACATCCCATTTTTTGTCATCTGGTTCAGTATACAATTAGCCATTTTCGGTATACAATTACCCATTCGGTATACAAATATATAAAATGTGTTTGTGTTTGTATAAAGCGAGAGAAAAGTGTATATATAAATACAAATACACATATTTTCATCATATACACTTATAATTATACAAATACATATCTTATTATACAATTACAATGTATAAATGAATTTATACAAAACCGAACAATTTGTACAAAATTGGATGTATATAGCGAATTATACAAATCAAAAGCTCCATATCAAACATAAAATTTGCTATGGAGCGCAATTATGCAAACTATAACTATAACATACAAATATAATTTTTATGTCTGCTATATGTGAAAGTTGCTCATTAAAATAACACATGTCCCAAATGTTCTCGAACTAGGCTTAAAATGAAGGAATTAGAGATTAGTATTAGATTAGAGAAAATAAAGGATACTGTTATACTCCCTCCATTCCATATTAATTGAATTGTTGAGGCATTTTTTCTTTTTCAAATTAACTTAATTGGTCAATTTTCAAGACTATTTTTAGAATGTTCTTCCAATTTTACCAACATTAGTTAGTATTGGAATCAGTTATTAATTAATGTTTAGTTATTTTAATCATAAATTTGACAATAGTTAATAGGGCTAAAAATGGAAAATTATACCTAATTTATGTCTTAATCTTCTTTTCTTAAAGGATGTGAAATACCACAATAATTTAATTAATTTGAAACGGAGAAAGTATAGTAGAGTTAGTTAGGTTGGGCAACTATATACGTTTGAGGTATTTTTAGTAATATATATATATATATATATGTGGCCCTCTTATTTGTCTAAAGTTGCGTGTGCTTGTAAGTATATGGCTTAGCAGAGTTTGTTTTGACTTTCTCGTCGGAAATACAATTAATTTTCTTGATTCCAACAAGGCACGCTATGATTATTACATTTTTTTTTTTCTTCTGGATGAAAATAAATCAATTCGGATAAACTATTTAATTACTCTTAAGCCAACGTACCTGATTGAACGAGTACACTTCTTTTTAGAGAAAATAAGAAAATATTAAAAAAAAAAGGCGTCATGTCGTATGAGTATTTATGTATTATATTTTTTATTAAATTATTGTGCCACCTTTAATATGTGATTGATTAAGTTTTGCCTTTTTATATTTCAAATTCAAGACTTAAAGCCATCCTGCATAATAGAAGTCGATTAAATGAATTAAATGATACACCTATATCTCAAAATCAAACACCTAGCTAAAGACCACCTGTATAATACGGGTTAAGCGTTTAATTTTGAAGAATAGAGGCTGTATTTGTAAACTAAACATCTATTCAAGTGAAGTTATTAAATGGAAAATTGAAACTTATTTGTAATATTTATGAAATTTTAAAAGAATTTGATAAGTAAAAGGAAAATGTGATAGTATATACTTCTAACAAATTTTAAAAGAATTTGCTATAATGGGCCATTTGAAAAGACGGTTAAGAACATACAACATCATTTGTACGTAGAAGTTGCCTGCATATACAATTTAGCATAAATAATAGGAGTATACTATTATAAGACTTATTATATTCTCTCAGTTCATATTAGTTGTCACATTTCTTTTTAACATGTTTTTTATGAAATCATAAATAAGAAGTGTTTTTACTTATTAAGGCCTCAATTGTTATAGCGTAATTAATATTTTTTTTTATCATTAATCAGAAGTTTTGAGTTTGAGTTTCTTAGANTGTACGTAGAAGTTGCCTGCATATACAATTTAGCATAAATAATAGGAGTATGCTATTATAAGACATTATATTCTCTCAGTTTCATATTAGTTGTCACATTTCTTTTTAACATGTTTTTTTTATGAAATCATAAATAAGAAGTGTTTTTACTTATTAAGGCCTCAATTGTTTTAGTGTAATCAATATTTTTTTTTATCCTTAATTAGAAGTTTCGAGTTCGAGTTTCTTAGAATATAAAGTCGAACTTCAATATGGGAATCGGACACCGGGTGGAAACCAATATATGTATATAATCCTAATGGTTAAATTTGAAAAGAGGCGTTTGCATATTTTAGGAGAAAATTTCATACCATAAAAAAATAAAAATTGAACCGTATTAAGTCCCTTTAAAGAAAAATAGCAAACAAGCCAACATTCCAAAATCATGATCTGTTACATTCCATATACAAATTTTGACAAGAACAACATGGTCATGATCACCTCCAAAATTTTACAAAACCTCACATTTTGACAAGAACAACATGGTCATGATCTGTTACATTCCATATACAAATTTTGACAAGAACAGCAAGTTTAATCTCACATTACTGCAGGAAGTACTAAATCTGCAATACATCACCAAAACCTCCCTCTCTAAGATACTGAATGTACCTCGAGAATTCAGGCCTAGCAGTTGCCTTCTTCTTCTTCTTCTTCTTCGTTTCAAATAGACTGAAAATCGGGTGAATTTTGCTCGCTTTTTTCGCTCCCTTTACCTGAGCACTACTCGCCCGGAAATTGTCCTCAGATGTCACCTTCTTTGATGAAGAGCTAAAGAATTTAGCAGCAGCAGGAACTGTTCTGTTTCTGCTTAATTTTGGCTTTTCCAATATTGGAGCACAAATCTCCTCCTCATCTTCCTTAATCAATACTCCATATCCTCTATAGTCCCTTCGTGTACTCATTGCTCTTAACATCACTTAGATTTAATTAATTAGTGTGCGTGCGTACAAGTTACAAAAATGTGAAACAACACCCAAATTTCTTGAATTATATGTTGCTTAAAATGAAGGAAGACACTGAGAGATAATGAAGAAATTAAAAACAAAGCATATGTTATATAGGAGTAGTAGTTAGGTTGGGATAAAGGAGTTAATTATTTATTTAATTAATTCCTACTATTAGTTGTCAAAATTTGCGTGCGCTATGTGATTGTTAAGGGTGTTGAAAATAAGTACTATATTTATAATTAATATATACATGGCTGAGCAGAGCTGGAATTAATCCTTGTTTTGACTTCTCCTTCTAAATCAAATTAATTAATTGACATATCTGGCCAACCACAATATTTATAATGGAAGTGTGACTATGGAGCTTCCAAGTTCAAATTAGGCATGCTATGAAGTATACTAATATATGACAAATTTTAATTTTTAAGTATATATATTTTTAGTTTTGTTGAAAACAAATCAATTTGGATATATTATTATGTGATTAGTAAAAGACCAACGTGTTTGAATTGATCCAGTCCGTTTTAAAGAGAGCAGGAAAAGTGATAGAAAGTTCAATATAAGATAGATTAAATAAACGTTTAAACATAAACAAAATGTTGACGGATTATAGATAATTGTCATCCACTTGACGGATCCTCTCTAATCAATCACCAGTTCCAAGGACTTGAATGAAGTTATAGTTTATCCTTATATAAATGGAATATATTATGAAATTTTAAAATAAAATGCATGGGTTATGTGTAGAAAATGTAGCAATATTATCACACTACTAATTGGTATAAACTTGTCAAATATTATTTGTTAAGTTTCTATTCAGGATTCTTAATTAATCGGCAAATGGTTAATTTTTCTTCTTCAAAGATTTCATCAGCTGTTGAAATTTTCTCTTCTTTTTTAAGAACTTGAAACCTTGTTAAAGTCTATGATAGTCATCACTATTTGGATCCTTTTGTAGGTAAAAAAAAAAGTATAACTTACGTATATCCCATAGTGTAAGACCTAAATTACATTTTATCCCTACTCTTTCTTATTTTACAAAAATCCCTTAAAATATCAGCCATTTAGATACATAAGTTTCATCCAGATACATTAATTGTTAGACATTATAAAACTTATTTGTTGCGCTTAATATGGATATTAACATAAAATTGATTTTCTTTCCCATAAATCACGCAGATCTGATTGATATCAATCCACTCCAATCTGTAACAATTCCACAAAATTCAAAATTTAGATTTTCATCTTCTCCATCAATTCTAAATCGTAAAAGTTCCACAAGAGGAATTGCCCTTCATTAGGAAGTTGACAATTGTGACAGCAAGCCAAGCCTTCACTCATCTAATAAAGGTTTATCATGAGGAAAATCTTCAGTTGGTTACGAATGAGATCTATAGATTTGTCCAGCGCCCTAATTATTGTGGTTTCTTCATCTGATTTGTTGGTACACAAATAATGCTCTGTAATCCAATATCAACCGTTGCATTTATCGTTGTTGAGTGGAAATTCTTCTCGGGAAGGATACCTTGCGAGGATAATCAAGAACTCATGGGTACATCATGAAGAGTGGAGGGATATAGATATATAAGAAGAAACGGTGATTTTCCATATGGTGTTTGTGTCATTAATTCATTAGCTTCTTATCCGACAAAGGAATTATCTTCTTATCCATCTCCAGCCGTTCAACCACTTCCTCCACCATTCCCTCTTCCCTCTCCATCATTGGTATATAGTTTTTTTTAATGTATCATTGTTATAGTTTTGTTTTGTCGTTTTGATGTGAATAAGTAAGTCATGATACATTAGTGGTAAACGATCCGCATGCATTGTAATTTTGTATCTATAGATTATGATGTGGTCATTATTTTGTATTCGGATGTGATTTGTATAAAACGGTATCATCATAATATATTGTGTATGATACATGTAATAAATGGATTAACAATTGAGACGAATCAAATACGTTTTGAATATCGAGTGTGTGTATCACAGATTTGTATAATGTATCAGGCTATTATTGTGTATATTGTACATATAAATAGTGTAACAATTAAGATATGTTAAATACTTGTTTTGATCAAGGCAAATGTGGATGATACATTAGTATATATCAATCTTAGATTTTTGTGAATGGGTGTATCATTGATAATTTTAATGTACCTAGTAAATGTTATAAAATGGTTACAAAATTGTGTTGATATGTGTTAGTTTGTTGTTAGATAGGTGTTGGCTTTGAAAATTGAAAAGAATGTATTTCATATAATGTATCACTGAATATGAAAATTACTTAATTCAGTGGTTTAAATTTGATTGACTAGAGAGAGAATCCTTTTGAAATTCAAATTGAGATGAAAGTTGTAACTGATAAGATTGTGGAGTGAAATTAGGAGAGATTAAAGGAGTGAAAAAAGGAATGGAAAATGTGGAGTTAAGGCTAAAATACTTATGTATCTGGATGACTTAAGAATTGAGTGAAAATAAGGGATTTTAGAAATATTTTAAAACGGTAGGGAATATGGAAATTATGAAAAATAAAGTGTGTATATAAGTAATTAATCCTTAAAAAAAACACAAGTTACATATTTGACATGGGACGAAAATCGTTATCTCCACTAATTAAATATATATGATTTATACACTAGTACTTATGTATAATTTATGTATATTATACACCTGCAAGCTGTTGTTTCGAGTGAATAGTGTCCCTTAAAACTGAAGCAAGCATTGCAAGGACATATAAAATCTCTAGAACGATTCAAATTGAAATTTTTAACAGGTAAAGAAAATGTTTAGCATACCTGCAAAACAAAAAAGTTCATCCATTTTTATACTATCTTTATTTCATAATTGATTGTTTGATTTTGACTTTATACAAAGTTGAAAAAAGTTAGGAGGACTTTTTAATCTTGTGGACTTAAACTTAAGATGTATAGGGTGTACCAAAACATATTTGAATCTTGTGTGTTAAACATGTCATGTAAAAGATTGAAATTAAAGAATTGTACCAAAAAAGAAAAAATTTACTCTTTTTTAAATAGACTAAAAATGAAAGTAAGATAAACAAATTGAAACAAAGAGAATAATTGTTTTTAAATTTTCAAAAGCATTAATGTGAAATTGATTCATTATTAACTTTAGGTGTAATGAGTTTTCAAATAACTCAATATAATTCCACAAGCCAAAGAAGATATATTGAATGCATACAAATTTTTTATTGAGAAGCTGTTTTTGATAGAATCTTCGGCGAAAAAAAGTGAAATAAAATACCGTACAACATAGTAATTCTTTATTATATATGCAGATAAGAAAGTGGCCAGACACTTCACACTAGCCCTTCCTCTTTCACCAACCAGTCATATTTGGTTAAACCAACCAAGTTATTGAACGGTATGTTGAGCACGTGCTTACCATCTAACATTACCACTCCTAACACCTCTACGTGCAAGCAGTATAAAAACAAAATACATAAACATAACTAAAAGCTCATATCGTTGTAATTGTTATATACTAGTGGTAATTAAGTCCAGTCACTTGAGGTTAAATTTTCTGACTCTTTTTACCTCTCATTTCTGAAAATGGCAAGTGAAGTTCATGCAGTTGTTGATGCCTATTCTCCTCCGAAGACGCCAACGGTTTGCGTCACAGGAGCAGCTGGATTTATCGGCTCTTGGCTTGTCATGAGACTCCTTGAACGCGGTTATAATGTCCATGCTACTGTTCGTGATCCTGGTATGTTTTCGTTTTATGTAACTTCTATAGACTGTCAAATAATTTATAAACTCATTAATCAATCCGTACAAAGCTGCATTTTGAGGATCCAGAGAGGTGTGTGACGGTGCTAGAAGTTCAATGACCCATACATAAAGATGCATGAACTTTTTGTAGAGAACCAGAAGAAGGCGAAACATCTCTTGGAATTGCCAAAAGCTGATACAAACTTAACGCTGTGGAAAGCAGACTTGGCAGTGGAAGGAAGCTTTGATGAAGCCATTCAAGGTTGTCAAGGAGTATTTCATGTGGCTACACCGATGGATTTCGAGTCCAAGGATCCAGAGGTACTATAAAGTAACAGAGTAACTCATCAATACTTATGGACTTGTTACATTTCTGGATGATTAATACTAACATAACTCTCATGACATTGATATACGTGACAGAACGAAGTAATTAAACCAACAGTCAGGGGAATGTTAAGTATCATAGAATCATGTGCTAAAGCTAAAACAGTGAAGAGGCTGGTTTTCACTTCATCTGCTGGAACTCTTGATGTCCAAGAGGACCAAAAACTCTTCTATGACGAGACCAGCTGGAGCGATTTGGACTTCATATATGCTAAGAAGATGACAGGATGGGTTCGTTTGGCTATTATTTTCTTTTAAGTATACCCTTTCTATGTTTAAAAAGAAATAGAAAAAGTATTTTCATCACATTACTTTGTGAATTTAATTTGATTGCAGATGTATTTTGTTTCCAAGATACTGGCAGAGAAGGCTGCAATGGAAGAAGCTAAAAAGAACAACATTAATTTCATTAGCATCATACCACCACTGGTTGTTGGTCCATTCATCACACCTACGTTCCCACCTAGCTTAATCACTGCCCTTTCACTAATTACCGGTATGATGTAATCACAATGTCCAGAAGACAGTCACATCCTTTAATTCCAGTAATTACTTTAATAAACTGCTTTTCACAATCATGGGCTTAATCGGATAGAGATGTGCAGGGAATGAAGCTCACTACGGCATCATTAAACAAGGTCAATATGTGCATTTGGATGATCTTTGTGAGGCTCATATATTCCTGTATGAGCACCCCAAGGCAGAGGGAAGATTCATTTGCTCGTCCCATCATGCTATCATCTACGATGTGGCTAAGATGGTGCGACAGAAATGGCCAGAGTACTATGTTCCTACTGAGTAAGCCTCTCTGCTCCTCTGTATTCCTAAGTATACTTGGCTCCTTCATAGAGTGATGGCTTGGTAATTCAATCTGGTAAAATAACAGGTTTAAGGGTATCGATAAGGACTTGCCCATAGTGTCTTTTTCATCAAAGAAGCTTATGGACATGGGGTTTCAATTCAAATACACTTTGGAGGATATGTATAAAGGGGCCATTGAGACTTGCCGACAGAAGCAGTTGCTTCCCTTTTCTACCCGAAGCACTGCAGACAATGGAAAAGACAAAGAAGCAATTCCCATTTCTACTGAAAACTATTCAAGTGGCAAGGAGAATGCACCAGTTGCCAATTGTACAGGAAAGTTTACCAATGGTGAAATCTAGTACCGCAACCATACGAAATAAAAAGGCGAGCTACCCTACCAACATGTTCTTCTTGGTTCATGATGGCTGTTTGAGGTTTTTCAATACAACATGAGTAAAATGGTCGATGAATATACGGAAATTCTCATCTTGCTTAATTCAGGCAGGTAGGCTATCAGAGAATTCTAGGTATATTTTGCAGGAAAAAAAAAAAACTAGAATCACTGCAGGATCTGGATCCTAATACAAGGGCATATTAATATTCCATTTTATAAGCTTTGCACAAGCAAAGATCTAATTTTACGGAAGAACTGTTTTCAAGGCTCTTGCGTATCATTTGCCAAAACAATTACCATCTTTGGTAATCATTCTGGGAAACTAGAGATAATATTGATAATATCCCCTTTTTTTCATGTAAAATTTCATTTCAATGAATAGCCATGTTAGCCCATTTTTTTTCAGGGCATATTTCTAAAGTTTGTGCTTACATGAAGAAGCAAAAAAAATTATAAGAAACAGAATTTACTCACTACTGTGCAAATTATATGTTCAACTGAGCAAACAAGTCTTCAACTACCTCTCCTCAGAGTTGAATCTGTTCCATGCTTCCTGTAGACACAGAAGAACGATAACCACTAAGATAATTCAAAGAAGACAATAAAGGGAACGAACCATGGGAAGAAGAGGGGGAGGTGAAGCTGGTAGGAAGAAAAACTTTTAAGAGTAAGGAGGCAGGGGTAAATTCTATAAGGTCGCAGATGATAGTCTGTTATTAGGTCACCACAAAATAAGGCCATTCTGATTAGAGTTACTGATTCATATAGAACAGACAATTAACACAAAAAAAGGCTTAAAGAAGAGGAGTATGAAGAGGGAACAAAAGAAATGAAGAAGCCACATGGATATCACATTACATATTAGTTATTAGAGTTCTTTTTTCTTTTATTTTTTCCGATTAGTAAGGTCATCAAATGAAACTTCGCTATCGTGATAGCTAAAATACTACGTAATAAATGTCACCCTGTTTGTTCTATAACTAACTATACACTGTAAATCAACTTTCGGTTGGCATCTTACAACTACTAAAATGGGCTTGAATAGAATGGAATTTATACAGGGAATATATTGAGCCAGCCAACTAGTTTGGATTAGGGTTAAGATGATTGACATGGCAACTAGTCTATCCCAATTTATGTGGCAACATTACTATTTGGGAAGTCAAAGTGGTTCTTCCTTGACAACGTTTCTCATAAATATTTTTAGATATTTTGAACTATTAACTATTAAATGACTTACAGTACTTTTATGTGGTTTCCAAATATGTAAATTTAATTTCCAAGAACTTGAATCTACGTCTGAACCTAGGTCCTAACTGGCAATGAATAGGTACATACAGAATATTTTCTTGCTGGCTAATTCAAACTACCAGAAGCTTGCATTGGTGTACAGAAAATGGACAGGCTGTATCAAGTTGATAAGTAAAGAAAGCTAAATCAGAAAACACACCTTTAAAAGATCAAAGACTTTCTCGCATATATACTTCTGATGAATACTAGCACCTCGCTGTTGTAATTTGTCTGGATGCACACAAAGTGTAGCTTTCCTATAAGCTTTCTTCACCGCTGCAGAAGTTATAACTTCTGTCAGTGGAATTGGCTGCCAACCGCTATTAGGCCCAAGAATCTGCAATAAGGAATAGAAACTCTTGAGTTTCAAAATTGTGGAGGTTGACCAAAAATCAGATGATGACAAGTGCGAAAAGGCTGCTATAAAGTTACTACTAAGAACTCAAAATTAATCATACTACTGACATGCCATGCAGTCATGTTCTGATGTCAGCCTGAGCTTTCTCAGTGCTATGATTCATAGTACAGGCCATATGTAACAATTTGACAAGTAAAATCCTCAATAAAAATGACCAAGAAGCATATAAGAGTTATAAAATATGGATGTGACATTCTTTTACGTTTCTGTTTCAACTTCACCACCGTCCTGTCAACAAATGTTAGGACTGTTTGTTTTGGTAGTCACATTTACCCACTCCAATAATTTGACAGAGGTAATTAAAGGAAGAGACCAAGTAAAGGCTAGATTGAGCAGCCAAATTTGGCTTAAGATTTATGACTCAATACACCAACTTTTTTTGGTTGAAAAGAACTATTAAATGAGAATGAAACACCTTCGACTTAAGCAGTCAAATGACTAAGCAAAGGTCAATCTGTAAAACATAAATCAAATATAGTTTCGGCTATACTGATGAATATATATTTGGTATAGAATTAAGACGAATTTGACACTATTTCAACAAGCATTTAATAGTTGACTAAATTAAGAAAAGCATTAGAAGAGCAGGCATACATATTGCAACGTTGAAAGCAATGCACGTAGATTGCCTTCTTTCCCGCTTGACCATCTTTTCACTTCAGCATCCAGAGTTTCAGCCAATCTCTGCACAGAAATGCCTCAGATTAGACAATACGAAATGTAGATCATTCATAATATATGGCGTTATTCAAAGAGATGGATACATACATTTCTCTCTGCTTGCTCTCTCTGAGCTTGAAAATCACGCATATTTTTTTCTGCTAGGGCCTTGGCCTAAAATCAAGCCAAAAAAAGTTTAATATATACAAAAGAAAATTAACTTCTACAGGAACAAGATGGTTAGGAAGCACATACTGCACGCTCTGATGTTCTGCGATACCTCTCCAACCGCGCTTTACATCTTTGAGGTGATTCACCTTCAATGCCTACAAAGCATTTAATCTTACTAGAAGCTTCACAAGAAAAATTTAATCGCAAAAAGTTACCTAGGCTACTAAACAAACAGGAAATTCAGAATGCCTAACTAATGGATCAGGAAACATGAGGGAAAACTGGATTATAAACCAAAGAAAGAAGGAGAATCTTAGTGCTTCATCTACATACCAGCATGAGCTGAAGAATATGAATATCTCAATTTCGAGGTTTCTGTGCTCTGATGTGCATGTTGTTCCTGTCAACAAACCCCAATAAGTAGGCAGCCAGCATGCATTTCTACATTTACGAAGGAAGAGATACTCACAGAAGAAGAGCTCTGTCTCATTTCTGTGCTCCTAGAATAAGCAGAAAACTTTTCAGAAGATGATCTTTCCACTCGGTCACATGATTCCTGGATAGCCTTCTCAGCCATTGTTTTCTCAAAAGCTCGTTGTCGAGCCTCTGCAGTTGCTCTTTCTACTGCAGCCCGCTCCGCCTTGAGCCTAGCGTCCGTAGCTGCCTGCTCTGCTGAAGATCTCTCTCTAGCCTCTGCAGATACTTTCTCTAATCTTTCTCGGGCCTCCGCCATAGCTCTTTGACGTATTTCAGTTGCAGATTTCTCCATGGCAGCTCTTTCTACTCTCCCACGGGCTTCAAGATATGACCTTTCCAGAGCTTCACGAGTTACAGACATCCGATCCTTTTCTCTTTCCCTTTCTCTTTCCCTCTCTTCTTCTAACTTTCTCATATATTCTTCCTCTATTTCTCTTTCTTTTTTCAGTCGCTCATCCGTTTTTTGGGCCTCAGGAGTAATGATTTTATTTGAATTTCTCTCTTTCTTCTGGGAACTTCCAGTTGCGGCTCTCTGGTCTGTACTTGACAGGATTTCAACATCCTCTAGCACAGCAGCCAAAGCATCTCCAATTTTCTTTGCATTTGTGGCCCATTCCCTGGCAATGTTTTGAGATGTAAACTTTTCTTCCATAACTTCCTGCTTAGTTCCAGACTGAACAACCTTGGTGTTCACTCTTGGCCCTTCAGCATTTGTTCCATTTCTATGGTTAGAGTGATTATTAGCTGTAAACTTTTCCTCTGAAACTTCCTGGTTACTGCCAGACTGAAATCCATTGGTATTCACTGCCAGACATTCAAGAGGTTTTCCATTTCTTTGATCAGGATGGTTTCCCATTTCAGAGGCTGTCTTCTTCAGTCTATCCGATGCTTTATCTATGTAGATACCAGCTCCACTTGGATTGGTCAAATGCTCATTCGAAGAAGTAGACCCTATTGCATCTGCTCTTCTAATTGGGTCTTTCCCATGCTCCAAGAGATCTTGTCTCTTGCAAACAGAGTTGCATCCATCTTTAGGCAGCAGATTGGTCAGTCCAAGTTCTGATTCTTTTTCACAAGTTTGCAACTCAGTTTCTAATCTCTCATTTTCTTCGCAGGAAAGGGCTGATTGAGTTGCTTCCAGCTTTCCGACATCTTCCTCCGTCTTCTTGGACATTTTGTTCACAAGTAGAGTCTCATAGATTGGTTGGCCAGCCCAATCAATCGCCGTAGCATCCTTGCGAACTTCAACATTAGAGTTCTGCTTCAAAACAGACCCAACCATTTCAATTGGGGCGCTATCTTCGGTCTGTTCGCGCAATTCATCCCACTTAACATCACAAACAATTGTTTGCTCAGTTTCTTCAATCTCACCGGCCTTTTCAGATATGTTCTCAAATTCTAATCTGGAAGTCAAAGGGGATTCTCTCTTATTTTCTTGCTGCTCCAAAACCTCAGTCATTTCCATATCATCATCTTCTCCTTCACAAGCAACATTCAGTCTTCCCTCAGTTTCTTCTCCTTCTTCAGCATCATTCAGTCTTCCCTCAGTTTCTTCTCCTTCTTCAGCATCATTTTGTTCTCCTTCATGCTCTTTTCTCTCGAGAGCCACTCTAAATTGGTTGTCCTCCTGCTCCCACTCAAAAGCACCTTTTGCATCCTGATCTATTGGGTCCATCTTGGAACTCACCTTGTTGTCCCTCTCATTCTTCTCTTGTTTGCAAGCTACCTCTGACTTCTCATCGTTCTTTTCTGATTTAAAATCCTCGTTTGGTTTCTTTGCATTCTCCTCCCAATAAATAGCGCCTTCTTCTCTTTCAGAAACTGCATCGAGTTGCTTCTTCGTTTCCTGCTTGAGTATCTCATTTACTCTCTGTCCATTTCCTGTTTCATCAACAACATCCCAAAGTCCTCCTTCACATTCTTCAATCTCAGATTCTGCCATCAGCTCTATATCGATATGTCTAGAATCAGTATTTATACTCTTTTGATCATTTAATTTTCTCCTTCCACCACTTAGTTTCACAGTAGCCTTACATTCACTCACATTCTGGCCACTTCCTCTGATGTACTCTACACTTTTGTGAGAACTGCTACTTAGCTTCTCACTTGTTCCCTCTTGCTGGACTTTAACATGTTTCTCACTCATACTAACATCCGATGAGTTTTCTTCTGATTTTAATGTCTCCTTATGCTCCAATTGACCACACAAATCTTCTTCTTTTGACCTTTGATGCGTATTGGCCAATTGGTAGGACCCTTTACCCATGTTTTCTTCACTTTCCTCTATGCAGTCCCGAACCTCCTTTGCTGCAACATTTTTGCAAGTTTCTAGATGGTCAAATCTGTCAGTGGCTGCTTCGGATTGTCTGTGTTCATGTGACTCCATATTATGCAGCAAACCAGATTCAATCTTGACTTCCTCAGGAGACCCACAAGATGGGTAAGTTTCAACAACTTCAAAAAATTCCGCACCTTCCCTCCATGCAACTCTTCCTTCAGCTTTATATGGTTGTTGAGATGACATATTCGGCCTATCCTGCTCATTTTCTTCATGTTTTCCAGTAGATTTGAAATGTTCTCCATATTTAATATTACCAGAAATAACATCATTGTTCTTAAAGACTTCTTCCATTCTTCCAACACACATGCTTTGTTCCACGTCATCTTTGTCAAATGTCTTACTTGGTCTTTCCTCCAAAATACACTTCTCCAAATGGAGTTCTGCATAACATTTTAGATCTTTTTTCTTCCTCTCCATTAGCTCTTTTGCACTTCTGAGCTTTGCTTGAGCCTTCTCCATTGCATCTTTTATAGCTGCAGAGGATGCTGCTGCAGATGAACTTGCATATACTTCCATGTCAAAGTAAGGCTGTGAACTATCACCTTGTTTTCGCTCAAATGCACAACTGTTAGAAGCTTTGAGTCTTGAATTAAGTCTATCAGAGTTCCCTTTCTTGGCAGGTGGCGGTCTTGATGGTGGAGGCAACCCTGATGGTCTAGTTCTTAGGCTGATATCTGACACAGTTAAGAATGGCTTAACTGGAGTACAACTAGCCTCACTACATTTCTCTGGATGTTTTGAATCACTTCCATGCATGATATAGCTGCTGCTCATTTTACGTGGCGTGCTTCTTTTGTATTGCTTGTCTTCTAAAACTGGTCCACTGAAGTCCACATTGTAGTTGAGATCAAGGTTTGCCTGTCCAGGTGGCTCCTCATCTTCAGTATTTTGAGAAGCCTGACTTCCACTGACCATGTAAGTATATCCAGGAACAGCATGCAGATGAGCAACATGTGTCATGCCATTCGACATAACTCCTTCGCTCCTCTGGAAAGTCTTGTGATATGAAATGTTGAACTGCTTGGTGTCGTCAGATGAATGATGAACATCAGCACTAGAAGAGCTCTGACTCCTTTCAGAAAAAGCCGAAGGATCTGACTCATTTGACAGGGTCTCACTTTGAACTGGACTCCTTTTATCAAGAAAAGAAAAAAGAAATAAATGAAACATAAAACTAGAACTCCTTTGAACAGGAAAAAAAAAGTTATCTCTTTTTTCTCGCCACATGTTCATATTGAGAGCACTGAGAAAGATAAAACTGATCCTACTAATATTAACAGGCAAATTGAAGTAAAAACATATCACCCTAATTACCTTAAGTGAAAATGAGATTTGGTTAAGAAAATTGATTAATGCACTCTTTTGATTTGTTTCAGTTAAGACATAGACATGTAAAAGATATCTATGATATTCTACTAACTTCTCCGCAAAAAGAAGTGTTTATGACCTTTGATTAAAGAAATTAGCTCCTGATTCATATATCACAAATTACAGATTCTCACACTCTTAGCTGCAGGGTCCAAGAAGAGAAACCACAATCTCAACTTGTTAAATTCCAGTAGAAACAAAGCTTTACAGACGAGCTCAAATTAAAGAAATTATTAAGGCCAGCAGTCCAGCACAAGCACAACTAGGGCCTAACGGCCAATGAAAATGGGCAGAAAAATTAGATGATGCTTTCCCGGTGGTGGATAGAACTACCAAAACATGAACATGAACCTGAACACCAGCGTTCAATTTTATTTTTTTAAAAAAGAAGAATTTGCGTTCTTACTTCCCGTAGCGTTTGCAGCACAAAAATCTCCCTAAATTTGTAAAAAGCAACTAAACATTTCTAAAGTCTAATACGAAAAAATGGAGTGAATGCAAACGTATTTTAGTAGTGTTCGCCAGTCTTATCACATTTTCAAAGAAAAACAAGTACAAAAATAAACACACAAAAAGAAGAAGATCATACCAGCCCTCGTCCGAAGAATCATAGCCAGAGGTAGACTGCCGAACCAAATCCTCGTAAGAAAGGGCAAAATCAAAAACAGGAAAACCTCCAAAAATTTCAGAGTAGTCAAAATGAGAAGTCTGAACATCGAAGGACAACCGATCATCGTCTTCCTCAAGAAGCGGAAGATCCAAAATGGGAATAGAGGAAGCTCGGGAAGAGTGAAAACCTCCAAAAATCTCAGTATAATCCTCATAACGAGGAGCTAATGTTGGCACTCCGAACTTGGGCGGACCACCAAAAACGTCGTCGTATACAGACTTACTTGGTGTTGTAATGAACCCACTTCCATGGTAACTCTTTTTAGCAAATGAATGTGACAGATTTTCCATGGAAATGTCACTCTGAATTCTGAAAGAAAAAGAAACAGTTCACACTGTGAAGGTGGAAACTGGAAAGAATGAAGGGTAATATGGGAATTATAAGAAGAAAAGAAGTTGCTTTTTTAAAACTAATGTTACGAAGAAGACATTTTTTTAGGATTTTGAATATCGAGGAAACTTTTTGGTTAGTAAAATATATTGTGATGGGCGATTATCGTTAGTGGCAAAAGGGGCGGAAAAGAAAAAGAGAAAGACGACAGTAGGCGTGGTGACAAAAGAGTCGCCCATTGGATAAAACTCCGGCAGCTTTCTGGGACGTTATACATATTTCCGCTTAATACATAAATAAACATTCAAATTCAACATTAAATAATAGGTAAATGTCCTAATTTTAAATACGCATTTAAACTTATCTCTATTTATATCAGTTGAACACTTTTACAGAGGGCTTATATTAGTACCTAATTACAAGTGAGAAAATATATTAGTATTAAAGAGTTGTTCAAATTAAACTAATTTCAAAAGAACAATTAATCCATATAGCAGCTATGACTACAAAGACTAATGAGCTGCTCTATTTTTGTTTTTATTCTCATTTTAAAAAAAATTAAGCAACTGTCATGGTAAGCCTTATTGGTGAGATTCTACATACTGAAAATAATCAAAACAACTCAAACTTTGTGGATTGCACGTAAGACTTTTAATTGGCCCCATTCCATGTATTTCAATTTTCAAACAACTAATCATATAACTGCCCCTCAAACTTCTTTTTTATAATATACGTACGTACGTACTATCTTCTTTAATTAATACTTTTAAAAATTGTATGTCAGAAAAGAAAAAAAGTTGAAGTAACGTAGTTTCAAATAATGTAAATTAATACAAGAGATTTGAAGAACATAACTAATAGTGCTCATCTTGTTTTAGAAATTAAAATTCGATAATTTGTATTTTTAATATATACTTAATTTTTATTTCTTGTCACTATATCTATTGTTGCTGCGATCGAGGTTGTTTGTTTTCATTATTAGTCTGGTAAGAAGAATACAAAAAATCTGCGTGTTCTCTAATTTGTAGGCCACGCCTAACGCCTTTGCATATATTGTCCACAATACAGACAAGAATACACACTTATTTCAACTGAAAATGAAAGCTATTTTTCCTAATAATGAAACTACTTAAATCAACGCAATTAAGAAGAGTATATAATATATTATGGTAGATGGATAGCATTAAGTTTTAAATAGAGAAATATATAATACATGATATATTTACGGAACCTAAACGGTTTCTTGGTTTAAGTCATAAGTGCATTAAATATTTTTGGTGATGGGATTTTGATAGCCTCCTTACAACTATTGTTGATGTAGAAATATGAACATTACAACAAATAAATAGATGGAAAATGATGGTTCTAATTAGGTTATGCTTTGTCCCTTACTAAATATGATCCCAACAGTACTAACCCTATATTGTATAACTTGCTTCAATAATATGCTGTACATAATTCAATTGATGAATTGGTGGATGGACCACCAACTCTTATTGTTGAGTACTCTTTTTTTTTTTCTTTTTTTTCTTTTTTTTTTTTAATTTCGCACATGCCTTTCAGGCTTATTCGGGGTGACATTTTTAATAGAATTTTCTCTATATTCAGGACTCGAATCAGAAACTTTTGATTAAGGGTGGAGCTACTACACCGCAAACCCATGTTGGTTATTGATGACAACTCTGTTATTCAACTAAAATCACACAGTTTACCTAGTACTCATCAAATGTAATAACGTTGGTATCAATAAACACAATTGTCATAATAATTGCAAATGAGTATTTTGCCAGGGCATTAATGTTATCCTAAATATATGTGGGCTGGCAGTATTAGTATCGTAATTGCAAATGCTCACTAATCGGATAAGATTTTTAAAGATATATAACACACAAATTAAAAGTTGTGTGGTACTATTGATACAAGTAAAATCCACTATTTCTCTTTTTTTTTTCTTCTCTCTCAGCAATAGCTTTATATTTCATTCAAAGATTCAAAGAAATTGTTTGTATTATAGGAAAGACAAGATTTAGATCCAAAACATGTCATTATTCTAACTACTTTAATATGTCTAAAAAAGAAGAGATAGGCTCTTCTTCTTGGTTACTCTTTGCATAAACCAATCAATTATGAATTGCCAAGAGGCCAAATGATGAATGCTTTTGCAAATTCCTTATTGAAAATTATATTGGAAAAGGCAGGGCAAATGTGAATTATGGCATTGTGCAATTGAGTCTATGAAGGAAAATAAAGGCTCCTAAAGAGTGTATGCCTCTGGGTCCAATGTGTTGGTTAACTTTATTCAAAGTCATAGTTTGCTAAAGCCAAATACTCATTTCAATCATTATTGTCTGTAAACTTAATCATGTATGGATACAGTGTGTAGTACTTATTAATCTAATCTTGTAGATTAAGGCTCCATATATAATAGTATATATATTTAATTAAGCTCATGAAAGAAGCTAGTATGATTGCATGGACAAGAACTGTAAATAAAACACAAGCGTGCAGCCAACATAATATACAAATAGAGCCTGTATCCACTCTTCACGATCAATATTTATCACTTAGGTTTATTTGTTATTACTCCAATATTTTTCTGACGTGAAATCATAATGCTTTTTCAACTTTTCAAAATTTTCACTTATGGCATCATGGCTGCAGACTAAAATACAGTAACAGATATGGCAATAGAAAAAGTCTTGACTAGATATGTCCAATCAATATAACAATGCTAAAAGCAAAAAAAGAAATCGAGAGAGCATATGAATTACTAGTGAATACTAGTATTGATCCCTAGTTGCTTTTGGGACAAAATACATTTATAATCAAATTAATTAAGAAGATAAATTATGCCCCTTAGTAAGCTTTTTGAAATAACAAGCTACCATGTATCCTATTACGAGGTTAGCCGTCAAAGAAGTTATCGAATCCTACTCATATCTTGCTAACCAAAAAGCTAAAGAGAGAAGGCTATCTAATATCTATATATCACCTTATTTACCACTTTACAAAATTTTATGCAATTCAACTATATACATACAAAATTTAATTAATTCCCACGTACATTTTTTACTAGGTAATCTAACTGACAAGAAAACGTTGTTATATTTTATAGGAGAAACGTAAATGGATAGAGTAATTATAAAACGAGCCTTGAGTAATTTGACTCCTCCCAAGAATAAATTGTTAATGTTGTGCTGTATTGAAACTTTAAAGAGAAATACTAACGCTGTGTCCACAAATGTGTAAAGTTTTGAAGAGGGTCTGGTGTCCCTGGCCTTTACGCAACTTATTCAAAAGGTATGTACGATCTTCAAAAGAATAAATTTCATTTTGTTTTGAATGTCTTAATTGGCCACCATTTCTTAAAAAAGTGTACACCCATAGGCCATAGTTATTGAATTGCTTTCTGGGATTCCCTGCACATTCAAAGACAGTGCGGCATTCGCTTTGACTGTATTTCACCTAATGTAATACAACACGACAGAATTCAGATACTTAATATTTTTTTCAAATTGGTTACCAAGTGCAGTGCGTGTGCTACCAGATAAGTGTCTTCTAAAGTTTCAATTCAGAAGGAAATGCGCATCAAGAAATTGAGTATGTGAAGTTTCTCATATTGCTTAAACAGTCAAATATAAGCTCTACAGTAACTTTGGTTTTTTAAGAACATCAAAATGCTCTGATCAGCCAGACATGATAAATGGAAAAATGCTAGAGCTGCATACCTGTATTAAACTTTGATATTTCAGCTTGGCCTTAATTATTGGAAACTAATCACAGGCATTTTGACGTTAATCCGCCCAAAACAAAAAGAGTTACCCAATAACATCACAAAATCCCAGGATACCCCAGATGGAAACCACACTTAGGAGGCCTTTGGTGCCTTGTCTGGTAGGCTACTATCAGGCAGGACAAGCTCTGGAGGTGTTTCACCAACACCCAACATAGAGTCATACTCATCATCCTTGCGCGCTAATTTCTTCCGCAGCACCTTCTCAAATTCAATCTTATCCAACTCTATTGCATTTTCAGCTGCATGAACCTGTGCTAAATTAGAATAGTTTGCGGCTGACTCTGAGATGAACGCTATTTCTTCTTCTGTGAGCTTCCTCAAGAACCTCGCTGGATTTCCTCCCCAGACCTGTGTTTTTTGGTGTCATAATTACACATGTGAGCAAGTTGAAATTTGCAACAAAAAAGTTTACTACATATTTCATAACAAGCAAGAATACAAGACAACTAGGGAAGGATTTTTCCTTGGGAATTCCTTGTATCAGTCCACATCCTAACAAATCTTCATCTATTTGTCAACAGTTACATGCACAGTTTCACAAGTGTATAATCGGGAGGTTAAACAACTTACTAAAGATTAATATGGAAGCTAGCATCAGAATGAACAAATAATACTTTTTTCACCAATTGCTAAATACCCATGTAGGAACTTGTATACACATGCAAAAACCCCAATAATGGCAAAATAAGTGACTTAAAGTCTGCCACGAACCTCTCCGAATGGAATCCTTGTGTTCTGTCTTACATGGGCACCAGCAGCAACCATAGCATTTTTCTCCACAACAGCCCCATCAAGCACAGTTGCACCCATACCAATAAATGCCTCGTCTTCAACAGTACATCCATGTAACACAGCGCTATGACCTTATATTTTGATGTCAAAAGTCAACCATCAAGCCAACTCAAAAATTAATGGCAGATGTATATTATGCTCTAAATTGCCAGAAACTTCTCACCTATGGTAACATTTTTGCCAATTATCGTAGGCAAAACCTTTCCACTGATATTCGACTTAGCTACATGGATTAGAGAATTGTCCTGGACATTGGTTCCGGCTCCAATGCTGACACTGTTCACATCACCTGCACAGAGTTTCATGTTGAGAAAGAACAAGAAAACTAAAGAGCACAAACATTCAGGGCACTCCACACACACAAAAAGGAAAAACACTATGCAATCATAGTTTGATTGAAGCCCAAACTTCTTAACAGAATTAGAGCCCCATGCAGAACTCATACTCTTGCCCTTAAGCAAGCTAAGAAAGGACAAAGTGCTATTATAAGAGGCGCAATGTAAGTAGTTTTATAACCAAGGGAGAAGGAACAAAACCTTATTCAATACTGTACGCATGGGAGTATATTCACTCAGTCAAATATTGTTGGCAACATGCATTAAGCATGACACATACTTCCAAAGTATTTCATTCAAAGGGCAATGAGTGTGCATAAACCAAAATTTGCTCGAACTTTTAGTCGGCTAGTTGTAGATTGAGCTTTAAAAGATAACATTACAATTAAAGAGATTAATGGAGTAGGTCAAAAGTAGAGTTGCCTGAGTGAAGGCAAGTTTGAGCTTTGTGTCGTGTCCCTGAACAAATAATATAAGTTTCAACTTTGAATGAGCCCAGGTTATCAGGTCCAATCTAATTTGATATTTCTAATAATACCATTCGGTGGAAGCAGATAATTGTCTGATAAATAGTCCTATAGCAATCTTTTATTTCACAAATTTGACCTTTTCATACGTCAACATCCTCTCAAAGATTAATATTCAAAAAAGAGAATTATTTGACACATTTTTTTTTAGAGAAAAATGTGTTTTCGTTGCAACAGAAAAGTCTACTAATTTCTTTTCTGAAGTCTTATATTGCAATGAAACTCACCTTTGTCATCACTCATGAATGTACATGTAAGTTGTAATGAAACCACCAGTACTTTAAAAAAACATATATAGATTGTGATTGTTATGTAGGGAAAAACTGTATTTATCAAGTGCTGCCAGTCTTCACTTGTGCTATACATTAAGTTTTCAATACAATTCTTAACTCGTCAAAGAGTAACAAAGTACTCTTGATAGCTAGACATTCTCAAAATTAAGAATGAACATACCATGAGTCCACAACTTTGAGTTTCGTAGAGATACATTAAGTTTTATCACAAACCTCAAAATCTTGAGTCTTATTTAGATTGTAAAAGCATAAATGGCCTAATATCATTTCTTTAAATTATTTTTTGAAATGCTAAGACTAAATACATAACAACAGCATACCCAATGTAAACATACAAGTGGGATATGGGGAGGGTACGCAAACCTTACCCCTACCTAGTGGAGGTAGAGAGGTTGTTTTCGAAAGACCCTCTGCTCAAGTGCAGACTTGTCCTGATATCCTCAGTGCCAATCCTCAATGACAATTTCTATTGGGTTCTTTCAATCAATTTTTTCATATTCCAATTCAAGAGATTTATTGGGTTCAGATTCGTTTAAATTAATTGAGTCTTGTATCTTTTTTTTTTTTTTTTGATAACCGAGAAATCCGTCTGTGACCCGCCCTTTAGACCAATCACAGCCTTCTAAACTCGGTGGTTAATGGGCCCGTCCCTCTACCCTTCTCCACTTAAATACCGGGATTCGTTTTGCATGGTATGGGGCTTGAACCTGCGACCTAAGCCACAAATCCTCCACCTTTTGCCACTTGAGCTAGGCCTTGGGGGCTGAGTCTTGTATCTTTTAAAAAGCCTGATATTACTGTTCACAACTGGTGTTTGGGTACACCTTAAAAAGAGTTAAGACATCGTAACTAAATTAGAAGAAAGGCCTAATTACCTATAATGTGCATAAAAGATTGTACACTCAGTCTTACTACTTGTCTTACAAATAAGAACCACTGGACAACATAAGCAACAGAACTACCAGGTTCGGCAAGGCATGTGACCTTATAATGTTGTATTTCAAGAAATTAGCAATATCTACTGTCTTTGTCTTATAAAGAACTACCACCACAAGATATATATCAAACTTATCAGTGCTGAAAAACATGTAACATCATAATGCTGTATTTCAAGAAATAAGCAATCTCTACATTGCTGAGCTAACTATCAACAAACACATTTTATAAATAAAGATTTGGCATAGGACATAGTGTTGATTCAACTACAAAGCTTGAGGAGTCCATAATGCAGTTGTCTCCTAAATATCTAACCATTAACATAATTCAAGAAAAGACAAATAATTTGTGATACAAGAAGGAATACTTTTCTCACCCTCCTCAAATGTCTCCAGGAAAATTTTACCATGACAAAAAATGTATATTTCAAAATCAATCAGTATAACAGCAGCATACTTCTTTAAGAAGGTTTTTAAGCACTGACACTACCATTTTTTTTATAAAGCAGCACTGACACTACCATCATATGCAGAAACAGAACATACCTCGCAGAACACACCCATACCAAATAGAGGCACTACGACCAATGTGAACATCACCAATTATAGAGGCACTTGGGGCCACAAATGCATCTTTCTCAACAACTGGTACTTTGTCAAACAGGTTCATCAAAGTTCTATGCCTCGACACTGGAATAAAAAGGATGTAGAGAATAAAAAACGTTAAAGCAAGAAGGCATGCTGCATATTGTAGAAAGCACATCAACATGCCAATAAGTTCAGACATGAAATAAAAAATATGTGGTTTGACATAAAGAGGAAACCATATAACAGAACACAGGAAAGAGTAGAAGACTAGGAAATAATTCTAGAAGTATAGCCAAACATAGAGAACAGAAATAAAACCTAAGATGGTGAGATTGGCTGATTGTGAGTAAAATGTAACTAAGATCATCACAATCGACACTGGTAAAATGCTTGTCAAAGATTCCAAGCCTCAGCGTCTCACCCTGATGAAAATATTTATAGACTAATAATTTATCACAATTAACCCGAGCTACTTATGTTAGTCACAATGTTGAGTGCATGGTTATGCAGAACTGGGTGAGATCAGAATTTATAATCTAGCTCTCGGATTTTTGTTAGACATATTGTAAGATAGATCATATATGTCATAGTATACTATGCTATAAGTACTCAGTATCATGAGCAGCCTTCAAATTAGCAACCCTATATGATCACTCATCACTCTTGATAAGCTTGAATCAACAATACTTGTAATCGACCTTATTTTCTTAAGCAAAAAATTGTAACTTCAACTACAGCCGGGCTTATTCATCAGACAGCCTACTACAGCCCACAACCACAAGTGACAGGAAATCCTGTCTACCAAGGTTGTGAAATAAGTTTATACTAAGCGTCATAGCAGGAATTCAGACCTAAGATCTCTAGGTTGTTATCCTATGCCGCAACCACCAATCCATCTCATTGAGACTGATAATCAGTAAAATACTTTGAAACTACACTTTCAAAGTTAGAGCATTGAATGTCTGTTTGGAATGGAGAAAAATATGAAATGCCAATGAAATTTGATGTCACTTATTCTTTCTAGCTTTACTAAGCGGTTGTGTTACTTTATGTTATCAATATAACAACATTGTTTTACTGAAACTAAAAGGGAAAGTATCCATTCGTAGTTTTAAAGGGAAATAAACAAGAAAAATTACACTATATAAGTCAACATTTATCAAGAGGGGATTATCCCCTTAAATAAGAGATAATCAGATACTAATAGCTCTATGCAGCTCAAAAACAATACTAAAACTTCAGTACTTGTCATCAAACATTGCAACGTCACCTTCACGGTGCTATCTATAAGAAGCTGAGCTAATAAAATTAATGTTCAGACAACAAAGCGCCGAAAATGCAGCTAAAGAGAAACGGCACAACGAAGCCTAATTATTTATACAATTGAAAGCGTTCTGTGACTTGAACTAATGTGTATAATAAGAGTTCAAATACCTAAAGCCCTAGTTGTCGCTTATATGAAAACATAACATGTTGAAACCTCATAGATATGAAGAAGTGAGGAGAAAGAAGAGACGTACGGTGTTCTTGGAAGTAATAGTTTCCCTGGAGGCGGCAGCCCAACCGATCAAGGGCTTGGCCTGTCTCCCGGATCCAGAATCCAACGGTGTAGATTGCTTTCATCGCCGAACCCATCCTCTATTGCTTCCGATTCCAGCACCGTATTTCTCCAAATTCACTGATTCAAACGTATATTTGTTTTGATTATTTAGCTGAGTTTAGCTGAGGAGTTGAGAAATGAGGAGCGTGGATACCACAGAGGGTAAAAGGTGAAGTGAGCTGAACCCAACCCAAACCCCGACTCGTATTGAGTGCACTCGTTTCTTTTCTATTTTTGACCTTCTATTATTAATAAGTTTTTATGAAATAAATTGTTTTTATTATTTCCTGTGCTATAAAGGAATTATTGACTTTGTGAATCATTATTTCCCTCTAACATAATACTCTTGAGTAATTATTTCACATCATAAGAAAATTAATGATACTTCCACATATTTATTCATGTTACTATTGTTTGGAAATGTTATTCTCCGTTGGCATAGTTTTAATTAATTTATTATATTTTTCTTTTTAATTCATTTAAAAATGAATATCTCTTTTAGCACCTAGACATGTTTAAGATCATAAGATTCAATTTATTTTTTTCTTAAATTCACTATCAAATCAAAATAGAAACAAACAAATTAAAATGAAAGAGGATAATAAAGTTTTTAAAAAGATGCTCCAATCATTCTAGAGCTATAATTTTATAGTCTTTTAGCATAGATATTGTGTTTGTAGTAATAAAAATATGTCACTAAGACTTAAAAGGTAAATATTATAAAGTATTGTTAAACCAATTATGTTGTATAGGGTGAAGAGTTCAGTCAAGAAGTCGCATAACCAAAAGACGGAAATGGCAGAAATGAAGTCTGAAACCTAAATAAGCCACAAAAAGATAAAAGTGACCAAAATAAGCCACTATTTTAGTAAGTAACTAAAATAGGCTTAGTAGAAGAAAAAATTCCGTTTTATGCAATATTTCAAACGTTTTCCGTTAGTCTCATGACGTGTATATTTTAATATAGGCAAAAGGGTCCACTGGACCCTTGTACTTGTTTGCGTTTGTATTATGAACCTTTCTACTTAACATTTTATCAACTGAACCCTTAAACTTAATAAATCATGATATATTGAACCCCTCTGACCGTTGACCAAGCATATGTGGCATTAAAATGACTGAGTTGGCAAGAGTGTGTGATTACACTCGCGTGTAAGCAAGTAAACATCATATCTGAATTAAAAAAAGTTATTAAAATTACAAAAAAATTAAAATAATAATGTTTTTTAACAGAAAAAGAATCTTCTTCTTCTCCATTTCACCTTTTTTTTCAGATAACCCAATCCCTGCCCCTAATCCCTTATCCCTTTCTTCTCTACACTCTAGCAGAGATCTTGCCACTAATCCATTTTTTGCTAGTACGGAAGGCGGCGAGAAGGTTTATTGGTGGTCGGAGAGAATTGAGAGGAGAGGTAGTCTTGGTTTGCTGGTGGTGCGGTGAAAGGAAGACAATGAAGGAGACGAGGTGGGCGAGGGTAAGAGGAGTTGGTCACGACGGCGAAAAGGTTTGCCGGCCAAAGCTGGTAATGCGGCAACCTAGGGTTGCTGATTTTGTTAGATTGAAAAAGGAGGAAAGGAAAATGGTAAGTGTGTGCGGCAGAGATAGAGACGGGTGTGTGAGAGAGAGAATAAATTGTGCTAGCAAGAAGAGTGGCGACGACGACTTTCTAATTTGGTGGCTTGAGGCTATTTCACGGCGAAAATAGGTTGGGGAGAAGAAGATGGCGGGTGATTTGGTGCCTGGAATCCCAAATTTTATTTTAATGAATAAATTAAAATTTTATTATTTTTCCTTTTATTTAATATTTTTGATTAATAATTAAAAAATATAGTTAATGGAGATAATTATGACATGTCATTGATTTATGTGACAAGGATTTGACATGTCATCTATTTATGGGCGAGTGAATTACACACATGGTAGGAGGGGTTTAAAAAACTTGTTTTGGTTGAGTTTAAGAGTTCAGTTGGTAAGTAGTTAAGTAGAAAGGTCTACAATACAAACTCAAACATTATAAGGATCCACCAGACCATTTCGCCTTTAATATATAACAGAACTATTTTTTACACCTTGTAAAATGGAACTATTTCTTACACTTTGTAAAGTGAAAGTTTTTCTTACACTTTATAAAGTGGAAGAAAAATTTTTGTTTTACAAAGAGGAATATTTTTCACGTTTTGCATTAAATTGTATCTCTTTATGAAGCATTTGCAGTGTTTGTCTTACAATTAAATTGATTTGACATGTCATAAAAACGGAAAAAAATATTACATTATGTATTTTTATTTTTTTATTCACAAAACTTCTCCAAGAGATACAATTTATGATATGTCATAATGTTTTGATAATGAGTCATGTTAGGAAAATCAGTAGATTGAGTAATCAAAACTCCATCAACGTTATTACGATTTCTAATCGGGGATGGACATTGACTGATAAAGGAGAACGTTGTTGACCAGTCTTAGGCTCCTTTCTAACATAAATTTCAAGTATTGTTAACTTGATTTGATCTATGTAGTCATTTGGAACCCTCAAAAAGTCGGTCAACGATTCGTCATTATAGATAATTCATTCTCCAAAATTTACTTGTCCTTGTGATAAAAATGAAGTAGGGTATTTTCCGACTATAATCAAATTATAATCAGTACTATTTATACCCATTCTTTTATAAATTGATGAAAGAAATTTATGATATCAGACATTAATTGAATATATAGCATTGTGTTTGGGAGGACAATTATAATAAACGGTATTTCTGTTATGTATAATTTCGCCATTCCAATAAATCGAAACTCTAACTTTTGGTTTAGAAGACATTTTTTTTTGTGATTGAAATGAAGAAAAATAGAAGACTAAAGATGTTGAAGGTGCTATGTTTGAACGTCCTTAAATAGAGATTGAAGGAGTTTTCAGAATAAAAAAAATAAAAATGCATAATGTAATAATTTTTTCCGTTTTTATGATATGTCAAATCAATATAATTGTATGACAAACGCTGCAAAAGCTTCATAAAGAAATACAATTTAATGCAAAACGTGAAAAATACTCCTCTTTGTAAAACAATTTTTTTTCCACTTTATAAAGTGTAAGAAAAACTTTCACTTTACAAAGTGTAAGAAATAGTTCCATTTTGCAAGGTGTAAAAAATAGTTTCGTTATATATTAAAATATACACGTTATGAGATTAACGGAAAACGTTTGGAATATTGCATAAAACGGAATTTTTTCTTCCACTAAGCCTATTTTAGTTATTTACTAGAATAATGGCTTATTTTGATCACTTTTATCTTTTTATGGCTTATTTAGGTTCCGGACTCGCAGAAATGAGGATATTGAGATGGATGTATAAGTATATTAAAAGAGGTCGGATTAAGAACGAAGATATCTGAAATAAGGTGGGAGTGATCTCACAAGACAAGGAAGGCGAGACTGAAATGATTTGGACATATGAAAAAGAGATGCGCAAATGGTTTTGTGAGGAGGGATGAGAGGTAAGACATAAGAACTATATGAGGTCACTTAACAAACATGACACATATATAGCTTACCGAGGACATGATCCTGAATTAAAGGATATGAAAATTGAGGATTACAATAGAAGGATAGTAGGTAGTTGAACAACCTTATTCTTCTATTTTATTAAGGCGAAATGGTCTAGTAGACCCTTGTACTTGTATCAGTTTGTATTCTGAACCCTTTTACTTATCCATTTGTCATCTGGATCCTTAAACTCAATAAAACACAATTTATCGAACCCTTCTGACCATTGACCATGCTTACGTGTCTTTAAGATGGCTGAGTTGGCGAAAGTATGTGACTTCACGCTCCTTAAGGCGAGTGAGTACTATATTTTAGTTTTAAAAATATTAATAAAATAATACAAAAATTAAAAAAATAATTAAAAAGTCTCCATCTTCTTCACCACACTCCACCTTCATTTGCAGTCATCTACATGCCTCGACTCTTTTTTCTTTTCTTTTCTTTTCATACTATTATCATCATCTTTAAAAGATCTTGGCATTGAAACCTCCTTGAGTCCATTGAATCACCGCTAGTGGGAGAGGTCGATGTTGGTGGTGCTCGTCGGAGAAAACTAGTTCGCAGTAGAGTGAGAGAGATGATGCTAGTCAGTGGAGAATGAGGTGGGTGAGGGTTGGAGGATTTAGTTACGACAACGAAGAGATTTTCGACTAGATCCGCGGCGGCGGCGATTTAGGTTAGTAGTTATGTGATGGTTGAAGGAGTAGGAAAGGAAAATAGTAGATTTTGTATGTTTTAAGATGGGAATGGGGACTCACCCTCCGAGGAAGAAATGCACCAGCAGCTTGATCTCCTCCATAGAAGCACCACCATTGTCTAAGTTCAGAAGAAGTTGAAGAGCTTATTGCCTAATCTATTTTGGAAATATGTTGGGTTTCTTTTTTAGCTTAAGGAATAAATTTAAATTTTATTATTTTACTTTTTATTAAATAAAACACAATTGATTTTTTTAAAAAATAAATAAATAATAAATGATGTGTAATTTTAAATCTGACTCGGATGATGATATGTTATTTTTGTTGAGAGTTTGAAGTACACGCAGAGCCAAGGAGGTTTAAAATGCTAAGTTACATTAAATTTAAGGGTTCAATTGACAAATAATTAAGTAGAAAGGTCCAGAATACAAATACATACAAGTACAAGGGTTCATCAGACTATTTCACCTTTTATTAAAATACTAGTACTCTCCTACTAACAACCTTATTCTTCTATTTTATTTTTACTATTGAGCTGAAGGCCTATCAAAAATAGCCTCTCTATTGTCCCAAATTAGAAATAAGATCGAGAACCCACCACCCTCAAATGACTGTCATTCTGTTTTGAAGTCTCGCAGCATAACTTTTTTGTTATTTAGATCATCAGTTTAGCAAATTTTCATGTGAAAATATATCTCATGAAGGACAATTTTCTCTTAAATTGTTGTGTAAGGTACTCCATGAAGTTTGTAATATCATGAGCAACTCACGCACAGCTATAAGGTTTTTGGGGTGGATATTAAGATAGAGAAGAAGAGAAACAAAAGCCAATCAAAACAAGATAGCTAGCAAGTTCAATATATTGTAAGCTTTTTTAGATGTTGAGCAAGCATTTTTTCTACAGCACCACCACTGCACATTACCAGTGGTTTTCTTGATGCTTCTGTTCCACATCTTTTCTGAATACATGAAAATTGAAAGTTCTACATGCATTTCAAATAGTATTTGATAATACCACATTAAACTAAAGTATGCATATGAAATTCAGGGAGCCATCTTCAACAAGTCAACCGGCTTCTCTACTTAGCTTTTCAGTCATGACAACAACATGTCCTCAACAAGGTCACTTCCTCAAACTTTCCACAATGTATGAAGCATACAGGTCCCTGTGATCACAACCATGGAGATGAATATCTTTTGGTTAGGATCATTGATAACACAAAGAATAAACATTCTTATAACATGAGAGAACTCAAAAGCACTGACATGGAATACTTGATGGCATCTACAGCTGCTTCAGCAGGCAGAAAGTCCTCAACTGCAACTGACTTGTTCTCATTCTTTTTATCTGTTGATAGAGAGTCAAGGATGTGTAGGAGAAACAGTAGATACAGAACCTAGTAAAGGTTGTCAAAAGCCTTACAATATGCAAACATAATCTTACTCAAATATATTCTTGACATTTATAACAAATGGAAATGGACACTCATTGGGGAAACATATGAAGCCAGAATCCTCCATACACATCCAGCAGCCTCAGAGACCTATCAGGATGAATATGGAGTATTTCCTTCTTTAATTAAAACATGATGAAATGCCATATCAGAGGATACAGTCTTCAAAAAAGCGCCGGATTTCAGCAAGTCGATGAGGAGGGAGCTCCTTGATGTCTGTGTAGTGGCGAAACTCAGGATCATCTGCACACACTGCTATTATCTTGTCATCTTTCTCACCCTGTAACAGAGTATTAGCATCTATCAGTTATTACATATTTTGCTAAAGGACTCGCATTACACTACAGATGTTGTAATGCACTCACACAAAAGGGAAATATAACTGTGGTGTCACAATGTCACACACAACAAAGTTATTTTGTTTGTGTCTATTAATATTTTAACTCTGGTTTTAATATTCTCTCTCGTAGATTTTCTATCAACTGCAACGATGAGAAGTTATCACCCTTCATCAAAATTGACAAAAGGAGAAGTTATCAAGTGTTATTGAGCTCTCAAGGTTAAAAATAGGTACACAATAAACCTTTAAGGAAATCAAAACTAAACTATTAGATTTTTTATAAGAAAATGGTTTTTTGTTCAGCAATTTTCAATGTCCTAAAGTAAATGTGGTAGAAAGTTTACTCTATCGAAAAACCTTACCTGATCAATCATAGGCATCAATCCAATTGCACGAGCACGGAGAAAGGTACTTGGTAACACAGGTTCCTATACAACATATAGGATGGATGTAAGAGTACCCAGGAGTAAGCTTACACTGAGGCAAGTAATGCAAGATTGGGCCTAAGGAAGATGTGTGTATGTATGTGTCTAAACGGAGGCATACCTGCATCAGTACCAAGACGTCCATTGGATCACTGTCTTCACAAAGGGTTCTTGGGATGAAACCATAGTTATGTGGATAAACAACTGATGAGTACAGTATTCGGTCAACCTTTTAGACACAAGTTCAGCAATTCAGTCAAATGATTATCATAACCATGAAAACTCTTAAATGAATTCCAAAAGGCCGGAAAGAAATAAAGGTCATTGGGTTAAAATAGCACCTTTATAAGGCCACTTGCTTTGTCAAGCTCATACTTGACTTTGCTGCCTTTGCCTATTTCAACCACCTGCCAAATAAGTCTTAAGATTTAAGTTTGCGTGAAACTTAATGCCATCTGTGTAGTACTTGGGAGTTGGGACTATCTCCCCTGACAGATAATAACAACTATTACAGAGATAATAATGGGTGTGCAAGCCCGTGTGAGATAGCAGGTAGGATGATATCATTTGAATTCTTTTCCTGTATGTGAAACTGCCAATCATTGTTATAATTTTCCAGTTGAGAACTGTAGATTATTCAAAGATCACTATTGACTAGATAAACAAAAAGAGTAAGCCAGTATACATATATTGAAACACCTTGCTTAGCACTTAATAAATGATCTTCTGAAAAGAATGAAAATCACTACTAACAAAAAAAGTGGACAAGTACAGCCAGATAAGGTTATGGTTGTTGGAGTAACTTAAGTACCTTATCAAATAATTTCAGAAAAGAATTACTGGCACTAAAACACTTACACAGTTGAAAATTGAAGGTGCACCTGGCCCTGCACGAGCAGAACATCAAGCATAAGTACAAAAAGACACAAAGCCCCATACAGTGCAATGTATAACAAGACTATGAAATAACACCCAGACACTGAAATGGATAATCGTATTATACTAATGCTGATTAAAAGGAAATTCACTAAATAGATTGTCTACTTCTTTTCTTTCGTTTTTCTTGTTAAATTAAATAGCTATTGTTACCAATCTCTAGGTCATGCCACGGATGAGCAGCAATAGATCTTCGTGACATTGAGGAGAGAATTCTTTCATTAAGCGCAACACGAGAGGTTCCTGAGTTTCTTCCGATCCCTTTTCCACTATTTTCAGCCATATTTAACTTAATAACAAAAAGGAAAGCCAACAATTAGCATATATCTAGTCGATCATAATTCAATGTAATAGTAACAATTATGATCAGACTATCAGGACATGATATCCAGCCCAGGTTGCTAGCAATACAATTGACATAAACAAATTAAATTTTCACAAGCAGAGAAGCGTGTTCTTTTCCCCTGTCAGATTACTCTTAACTTGAATTTATGGAATTACTAAGTGTATTGGAAGCCACTTTAGAACCCCAAAAAGGTAATAAGAAAAGAAGAAGAAGAAGAAGAAGCAATTGATAGATGGAATGTGGATTCAAAAAGGCGTAAGCTCAACCATACGTAAAACAAAAGGAATCAAGAAAACAAGATTACTTGTAAAACCCTTAAAGAAGAGCTGAAAATTAGAAAAGATGGTACGGTTCGAGTGAAAACCAATCCTAGGCACAAACAACAAGCCGAAGTAAAACCCACTCGCAAAATCAACCCAGAAAGAAAAATCTCACATAAAAAAACTATTACTACAATCTAATCGTCAACCAGAAATAATCTTGCAAAGAACCCATCCAAAAAGCACCCTAAAAGCGACATATAAAAACTAAAAAGTTAGATACATTTATAGCAATCAAATGAACAGAAATAAAAAATCTATCTGCAAGTCGACGCAGAAAAAGAAATCTTCAATGACTTACAGAGAGAGAATGGGTGAAGGAGAAGGACACTCTGCTCAGTTGCTCACTATTTTCTGGTGTGTGAGGGGCAATATATACAACTTTTGCGGTGTGTGCGCCTCATATATTCACTTTCTACCAAAAGTTTCCACTAGTCAGTCTTAGAGTCAAGTTGCGTCGTCGGATCGTCAAATTGCTACATCCAACGGTTAATATGGTTTCATTTATTTATTGTATATAATAAAATATTATACTTTTGCCTTTCTTGGGAAATGAATTTTTCTAGTAGTAGTAAAAGCAAAGGAACAGTGTTATAGGAAATGGGAAACCAGAGGACCAATAAGTGAACGCCACGCAATTTCTATATTGATGAAATCGCATCATTGACACTATTTTTTATCAAAGTGTTTGATTCATTGTTTATCACTTTATCTTGTGCTTGGATTGAAACTCTATAAAAAATTTCTTTTCAATTATACCCTTGAATTATAATGAGATTTTCTATTTTTAATTGGGTCAAAATAGATAATTGTCGGACAATATTATTTTTTATAGTATTCCTACGAGCTAGGAGAAGAACAATTTTATTGTCATGTTTGCTAATTTTTCACTTAAATTCATTAAGGCTAAATAATTTTCATCTTAATAAATTAATTACTCACAAAACGTCAATTTTCAATTTAAAAGGGATAGACCATCAACATTTAGAACCAAAAAGACAGTACACAATAGTAAAATCGAATAAATCATCTATATTTACACATAAAATTACAAATTGTAGTTTTAATATGTACGCAATTTTATAAATTGTTCAAAATACGAATAATTAGAAAACCACATATATATATCAACAAAAAATACATTTAATTAAGATCAGAAGCATCACGTGGACTGTGGTTATATGTTTGTCTTCAATTAGTAAATGTTAAAATAACTCACATTTCAAATATTGTATTGATTTGTATTGAATTTATTTAGCAACAAACAACTCTCTCTAAATAGTAAAATTTGTAAGATAATTTATTTAAATAAATTTCCTGGTAAAAATATGAAACATAAGAAAATAAATAAAATGATTAAAAAGATTTGAGGGATATTTTTGTCTTTACATAGATAATTTCATTGTATTAAATCCTGTGTATTAGTAATACCACCACATGAGAGGTTTTACTTATACATCATATAATATCATGTAGGTATATAACTAATCCATGGATTAGTTAGGATTAGTTATACATATATCCAAAATTTCTACCAGACATAGTACTAAATAATATTATACATAATATATAAACTATTTCTCCTAATATTTCCTACCAAATGACCACTAAAAAGAATCTTTCAAAATTTTCTTAATAATTGTTTTAATTGTGTTTCATTGTAAAATGTGAACAAAAATATTTATTTTTAAAGTAGAAAATGATATTTTCAAAATTAAAATTATGTTTGATCATGAATATAAATTAAATTTGTATTTTTTTTTTACTTTTTATAAATAATTTGAAGTGAAAAAAATAAATATATTTTTTAATTTTTTGAAAATTGAATTATGACCAAACGAATTTTTGGAAGTTTTAACTCCGGAGAAATGGAAAAGTGAAGTAAGGCAAATTTCTACATTTCAGTTTTGGAAGGAAATAACATAGATGCATCATCTTTTCCATCGTACACTTTCCTTATTTTACTTTATTCAGATTTGGAAGATCCAGTATAATCTAACTCAATCTGAATCTTATTATCAACTTAAATAAATATGGTCATTAATTAAAGCCTTCCCTTTTTGTGAACCATCAAATGGAATCAAACAAAATCTCCTCATCAACATAGATACTTACTTTAAATAAGGAATGATATAGTGCAATTCTCTGTTTCTTTACATGCCCTATATTTGGTGTAGAGGGTGTTCCAAAAAAAAAAAAAAAAAACCAACCGAAAAGCCTAATCAAATCGGTATGGAAGAATTTTTATAGTAATTTGTTTATTCCTAAGATAAATAATCCAATCAAACTGAAAAGCCTGAGTCTCAATACATTTTAACTATGTAGTTCTTCTGAAATCTATAATTTCAATTAGAGCGATCTTGAAGAAGGGTTCGTCTTGACTAATAAAATTTGTAGGTTACATTTTTTTTTTTGGTATGTCCTAACAAAATTATTAGGTCTATTATTCAAGTTTTGTATCCAGATAATAATTTTTCTTATTCTTCATTTAAATTACAAATAGAGAGAGGTATTTAAATTACAAATATACTTAACTAGAAATGAAAATGACAACATAATTTTATTTTCATAGAAACAGATGTCCTCGTGGTTATATCACATAAAGGACCAGAAGCATACAAGTCTTGACTCTTGCATCAACATATAAACACAAGATTTATCTTTACAATCTGCTAAGAATGGCTGTGTAATCCCTGTTATGAAAGGCAGAGTGTTTGGAAGATTTGTGGGACCAAAATTTGAGCCTTCTCTCAATCAGACTAGTGCGCTTCCATGTGTAGTCATGAATTATAAAAACTGCTGACGGGTGCTTAAGTTTTTCCTGTATATGCTCATAAATTTGGCCACAAATTCTGCAACCATACATATGAGTCAATAAAATCCCTGGTTAGGAGAACTGATGTCACTTAAAAGTCATTATAAACATAGTTCAATACTGCAGTTTAACAAGTTACCTTCTAATTTTAACAAAGCAGTCGTTCCAAGAGGGAGCCTTTTCTCCTGCAGATCGCCTTGTTGTTACTCGATGGACTTTTAATTTCTCGAATATGTATTTTAATACAGAAGGATAGAACTTACATAATAAGCATGCCAGTAATGAATTTCCCTTCTTATACCAGCATCAACTCTCTTAATGAATTCTTCAACTAGTTTCTGCATTGCATTGAACATAAACATGACATGATCTTCCTTAGATATTAGTACCTCTTTAAAAATTCTCATTGAAGTTCATATACTTTACCAGGAGAATAAGTTTTGGATGAACAAACTCCACCAAAAGTTTTTGGAACTTCCTTCGAACAGAAAATAACCTGATTAAATCATACACCTATACTGTCAACTTTGATATTTCTTTAGTTAGAAGAATAAATTTGCTATTTAGAATTCCAATACCTTGTTTGGTTGGGATCAGCGAGAATTTCTGCTGCAACTTCTGTTACTACTTCTTCCCATCCTATTGAAATTGGTTGGTCTTCAGCAAAAGGATAGCTGTATAAAGTGTGTGGATCAGTAATCCATAAACTAGCAAAGGCACAATCTGAAAGTACAGTAGTATTACTTGTGTGCTTTGCAGGCTTCAAGAGCCATAATTGCTCTTCGCAGGTTTTGCTTTGACTTGGCGGCTATCTTAGCAGCAAACCCCATTGGTAGTTCAAAATCTTCCTTTCTTGCTATCTGAATAAGAACTTCCATGATCTGAGCAATGCAAAATATGAAGTTAGAAGGAAATTCTTGTGTCCAGTTGAAGATATAATGGCCAAAATGACATGTTGCATTTATAGACAATGTTAATTATATTAGAATGTACTTCCTATTTTTACACTTACTTCATGAGTTACAGGAGCTGCAACTTCAAAAACTTTGCTGCGGCTTTTCACTGAGTCAAGTATGGCTACATCATCTTCACAGCAGAGAATGAGTTTGCAAGCATCTGAATAGCAGTCCATTATCCATTTAACTAGGTGCTGTATGTTCTCCGTGGCTTTGTCCACATCATAAAGAACTATTACTGTCAGAAGCAAAGTAATTCTTAATTAGGTCAAGACTGAAGTGATTGATAGTTAAAATAGTCTTTGCTTTGATAGATATGATCACCTTTGTAATCAGCCTTCTTATTTACTCTGCTGATCTCAGGGGTCAGTGCATACTCTGAAGTTATTTGCTTAACTAAAGCCATTATCACATATCTAGCATTAGGCTCCAACTGAACGTTGATCTCGATATGGTGAGGACTTGAGCTTACTGGTACAACAACTTGCACTGGCCTTGTTTCCTATTAGCAGATAGGGGAATAGAAGAGATATATAACAGTGATATTTGGAGCTAGTTATGCAAATATAATGACATTCCACAGCATGGAATCAAATTAAACTGCATTTAACACTGCCAATTCACCAAATAATGTGTGATAATTAATAGTTATTGTCTACAAACATCAACCACTAAACAGAACAATCTAAATTCAATTGAAAATCACAAGCTTTTAGCCACATTTTATCCTTTATAGTATTTTTCATGTAAATGTATCAAAAATTGTGCCAAATAGCTTACAGTTTGATCGAGGAATGGTGCTTCTTTCAAAGCACACCAAAAGGTATTGTTGTTTGATCGGAAAATGGAAGGTGAAAGATTTTTAGCAGACTTAGAATCCTAACTTCCATGATCTAGAGAGACTTGTATAAATGAATAAATAGCAGAAAATGATCAAGCCTGAGGTACCTTAATTTGGAAGTATCTCAAATCATGGGCTATCTGTGAAACAAGAAAATAAATAAGCTGGAATACTTGTACAGATGAACAATAAAAAATGTAGCATAGTTCTGCCTCTTCTAAGTCTGGCTTTACTTACATTGCAGATTGCATCTCCATAGATTTCACGCAAAAAAGCCATCGTGAGTGTTCTCCTTCCAGAACCAGGAGGACCCTTGAATATGATCTGTGGAAGGATTTCACTTGAAGAAACCTAAAAGAAAAGGCATAAGAAAACCAAAGGAACTTGTGATCTAAGCAGAAAAATGTTAAAACAAAATGTCCTAGTGAGTGTATCTTTGTGTGCATCACCACTTGATTCATCAGAAAAAGGGAGTTTAGATCATGTTTACCAGGTCTTTAAGTAGTAAAGCTTCTTGCTTGTGGCAAGTAAATCCCTCTAGTGAATCAGGTTGATGCTTATCAGCCCAGAAGGGTCTCAAGCTTTGAACTACAGATGCCTTAGCAATTACTAAATCTTCATCAATCGGACGCCCTTTTTCTGGAGATTCTCTTCTTGAGGTTCTGCATGTTCCTTTCTTGAGACAAGAAAACCATGGTTCTGATTGACTCTTTTGCCTGTTCGCGGTGAACTTTTTCATACTTTTGGTCGTCCTTCCACTAGTATCACTCAAATTACTGCTCTGTCTACTTACAAAAGTGTTTGTGCTTATAGTTCTTTGAGTATTACTGGATAAATTTCCTCTTCCACTCTGATTGAAATTACCAGGCGTTTTCACTGATTCAACATTTCTATCAGTCAGTACCTGAGGCTTTTTATCGAATTTCCTTTCAGTAATCTTCTGCATGTTCAAAGCTTCATAGTCCCGAGAAAAGAAAATATCACCAGGTGAAACAGTTTCTGTGCTTTCAAACATATGATTAGCACCAGTAGCGCTTCCAGATATCTTTGCTTCGGCAATCATTTCATTAAGTTCACCTCCCATGGGTCCATGCTTATTCGGAGTTTCCCTTTCTTTCCGCGACAATCTTCTAACTGGCAACTGCGTCTGCGTCTTATTATTTGCTTTCCTTCTCTCCTTGGAAGCATCAAACTTGTATTGTCTGTCAGGTCTAGGAGCAGAAGCGTACCTGCGATTAAAATTTGACTTCTCCCCTAGTCTACTATGAACATTATTATTACCTTGTGATTGATTTTGCTTCCTATTTGAATCAGCAAAAAGCCTGTCATGATCATCACCAGCATATTTATATGGAGATATGTGTCTACGGTTCTCAGATTTTTGAAAAGGACTAACATTTCTATGAGAATGATCAGGCCTGCGTGAAAATGTGCTAACACTTCTTGGTAAAGCCTTTGGAGAAGAAGGAGATTCACCATCTTCGATGTCTCTGCGAAGCTTATAAGGAGACTTAGTACTTCTCCATCGAGCAGAACTTGGAACATTAGTCCTCCAGCTTAAATTAAAAGAACTATTGTCCTTTGCTCTCTCAAATGCTACGTTGGGCTCTTCCGGTTCATGTTCTTCAAGATCTATTTCTTTTTCATTCTTTCCGTTTGCTTCCCTGTGTGGACTCTTCTCCAATGTCCAGTCTGTCTCCGTATCTGATGGCTCATAACCACTTCTTCTTTGCCTCATGGTCGACGAGAGTTTCAGTTGTAAAGCTCTGTTATATGTTGAAGCTCCCTCCATTTTAGAAGGTATTTTTCTCTGTAATTAGCTATAATTTCAATACTAGAAAAATTCTAGTAATATTTTTCTGGTCTAAAAGGAAAAAATACTCATAGGTGGCAAATAGAATCCAACGTATTCTGTGAAGACAGCAATATACAGAGAATGCAACAAAATTGTACCAATTAGTTTTTTTTTTTGTGTGTGTGTGTGTGTGAAATGCACAAGAAAAGAACAGATATGTTGTTTGAGATGTAATTAAATAAAATAGGAATATGCTCTTTCTTACAGCTTTAAAATTTTAAACTAAGTGGTCACATTGTTTTTAACATGGTATTTGAAGTAGACAGATGTTGTGCGTTCAAGTCTTGCGGTACTTAAGGATATATTGAAGATATAACTAAATAAATAAAAATGTGTTCTCCGTAACCTGTTAAATTATTTAGATGAGATGATCACCGTGATTCAACATATGATTTCACATTGAGTGTTACAGGAATATTCTGAAGTGGGTACCAAAGGGGTAAAGAAATTGCACATAATATATAGTAAAATATGAAGAGAGCGATGAACACAAAGCAGAAACATTGGTGAAAACAATGAGCTGGGCATAATTAAGACCAGCTAATATAACATAAAGAAAGAAGAGCAAGCTTTTGACAGTGTGTGCAGCATCTGTTTATTACAAGAATGTTCTGAAACTTCTAAGCGCATTGCCGAGGACGACAAGTTGTTAATTTTGTCGTCTCTACATGGAACAAAACGATTCCTTAAATCTTTATTCTGGTTTCACGTTGTTTCTGAAAAAGACAATTTTTTTATTTATCTTATTCATAAAAAGCTCATGAGAATCTTCTAAACTGCCACAACTTCTAAGTACCACGTTCAACTGTTCCCAAAGTTCATTAAGATTCTTGAATCCTTCTAGTTGGTAAATATAATCAATGTCAAGTTCTACTGCCACGGCTAGGACAGACTGGCTGAATTGGATAGGCAATAGGTTAGGTATACCTAGAAGTAATCGCTTTAGTAAGCTTTTAGTCTAACCTTACACCAGACCAGTAACTCATTGATTTTTGAGTTTTGATCTCTCTACTTCTTTTCTTTTTGTTTGAAGGGAGCAGATGGAAATTAATAAGTAGAAGGAATTTTGCTGTTAATAGAACTGTTGCTACTGGTACTTCGATTATGACTCCTTCTGTAGTTGCTGAATCTTCTCTAGGTCAGTTCATCACCCCATAGTTACCTTTGAATTTCTTGGTATCTGTTTAGTGTGTGTATGTCTATAACAAAGATTGATAAATACAGGCTTGCAGCAATTACCATTTAAATCAGAGGGGTACAACTACTGGAAATGGCGAGGCTACAGAATTCATTATGTGGTGGAAGGGGAAGGGTTTCCAATAGTTTTGATCCATGGATTTGCTTCTTCTTCTTTTCATTGGAGGTAATTCTATAATATTTGTTTTTGTGTAACTTGAGTTTTATTATATAAGATAAGTGGGCTTATTTGCATCAAACCTTAGGTATAACATACCAGAGCTGGCTAAAAGATACAAGGTTTATGCTCTGGATTTGCTAGGATTTGGCTGGAGTGAAAAGCCACTAATAGACTATGATGCCTTGATTTGGAGAGATCAGGTTGTCGACTTCTTAAATGAGATAGTTAAACAACCCGCTGTTTTAGTTGGAAACAGGTGAGTTCATTTATTTACCAACTTGTCATTGTAATGAATCTACAAGATGCAATTAGCAGCTTTAATTGGTAGAGCTTCATCAATATATAAGTAGTATGTAATTGAATTATGTTATGATGACTTGTATTATTTAAACAGTCTTGGAGGGTTTACTACTTTGTTAGCAGCAGCAGCACTACCAGATCAAGTCAGGGGAGTTTCCTTATTAAATAGTGCAGGACGATTTGGGGATGACATTAGTACAACCGACAAAACTGAAGAGACAGCCTTACATAAGTTCATTGTAAAGCCAGTGGAGGAAATCTTTCAACGTGTTGTTGTCAGATCGGCTTTCTGGATAACAATGCGACCAGATCAAATTGAAGCTGTACTGAAGAGTGGTGTATGTTCCTTCCTAGCTAAATTTGAACCTTATATCTTCTTGCTATTTGCACGATGCATCAGAAACTGATGGCTGGTTTCTGCATTTGCATTTCATTTGTTATTTAGACACTACCCCTGATAATCTCGAGTAACATCAGATAGAAGAACTAACTTCCTTGATGTTTTTCTTGTTTCAAGGTCTACAGAAACCATTCAAATGTGGATGATTACCTCATCAATTCAATTTTAAGGCCTGCAGCAGACCCAAATGCCTATGAAGTTTATTACCGGTATGAATGCAGCTATATAGCCTATAGGTTTTCACCTCCTTTTGGCAGCTAAAAGCCATTATCATTTTCTCGTTTGGAACACCATTATCTGCCTTATTAGTCTAGAATCTTAATAGAAATCTCCCCACATTCTTATTGAAGTCCTTGACTCTCATGACTCAAGCCTGTTTGACGAGTTTTGTCTTTGGAACTTCAAACTGAGATGGTTCGGCCTTTACCAGCATATGCCAAGAGAGTTTTGCAAATTGATAAAAGTGCAAAGACATTGCTGAGATACTACTAAAATTTAGAAGTGTACAAAAGAGATTTACTACATCTCCTTTGTCAGATATATACACTTTTAAGCTCCAACTGCTGTTTATGTATCAAAAAGTTTAGGTTAAGAAAGTTAGCTAATATTGTCTACTTCGCATTTGTGCAGACTATTAAAACAACTCATGTCAAACCCAACAAAGTATACACTTGACAGTGTTTTGAGCCAACTCTCTTGCCCATTGTTGTTGTTGTGGGGGGACCTAGACCCTTGGGTTCATGATCGTGCAAAGCCAAATCAAATTAAGGATTTCTACCCGAACACATCCCTTGTAAACTTGCAGGCAGGGCATTACCCCCAGGATGAAGTTCCAGAACAAGTGAATAAAGCTTTATTAGATTGGTTATCAACCTTGGCATCAGAAATTTAGCCTCATTGCTAACATATGCAGTAGAGTATGTTTTATCGAAGTGTTGAGTGCTCTCATCTCTCAGCAAACTCAGTAAGCCATGAAAGACTGATTTTTTTTCTCTCTCTCTGGCAAAGTTCTATATATGCTTCACCAATTTCCTACTATACGTGAATTTTATTTTTTTTGTTCCTCACCCGATGTCCGATACACATTGGAGCGCGACTAAATTCAGATTCATGTTGAAAAGTCCTTCGTTGGAGGAGGGTAAAGCGCTAGAAAATATCCAATATTGTGATAGCAATTCAGAAAANAAAAAAAAAAAAAAAAAAAAGAGAAGAAAAGATTGTAACAGCAATAAATAAGATATCCAATTTTGTGATACTACTGTCTACTAATATGTAAGATGCTTCGCCCCTCACTTTTATGTAACACTTTATTCTAAAGAAACTGTTTTTTTTTTTCCAAACCGTTTGATCTGAACATTTTTATTTTATATTATAAGCATGATTTCAGCAGTCTACTTGATATAAATATTGATTTTAATGGGGACAGAGAATTATAATGAGTACAAAATCCTCATCACTGTTTGTTGAATAAGAGCAAATTGAATGGATAAAATCTTTTTAAATTTAATTAGAGATATCGAATTCAAGCGGTAAGAATAGAAAAATCATGGTAGGATATGTTTTTTCCCTTCAATCAAATTAGTCCAGCATTTGAACTCAAAAGGTAAATAAATTGGATCCGTTGTGTATAGTGTATACCATGTCAAAAACAAAACAAAAAGAATTCTTTGCTTGTGTAGGTAAACATCAGGTAAGGAATTGTTAACTTTACTTGTTCCAAACGCTAAGCACCAAAGCTAAAGAAGTTGGATAAAGCCAGGTGTCCAGTTCATTTCTCTCAAAAAGTCTACCACATGGACTGCTTGGGTATGGGTTGTCCCGAGTTTTAAGTATGAAAAAAGTTGTATTGAGAGTGCGGACTTTAAAAATGGAATCTAATGCTGAAAATTGAATCAGTCGACCTTCAATACAGATATTAAAAACCTTAAATATTTTTTTTTATTTTTTTGAAAAAAGGAATCATTCCTCTTAACAATCCGCCAGTACAAATAACATCACCTGTAAGCAAACAACAAAGTCGCAAATCGTCAGTCATGGAAGCCTCTGTCAGACTACTCACTTGTTCTAATCGCCACCATGTCTCCCCTTCTCTCTTCCTCAAACTCAATTACAAGCCCCTTCCGTTATCACCATCTTCCTTTCGAACCCCTTCACTTTCTTCTCCCCCAAAGAATCGCCCCCGCATTTTCTTATCACATCGCAATCCCTCCTCCCCACTTTCTTCCCCATTTGGTTTTTCGAAAAATCCATTCCCATCGCAATTCTTGAATCCCATCTTATCCAGCAATCGTTTTGCTCGTATAGTATCAGGTACCCAAGATAAATTATTCAATTGGCATTTTGCTGCTGGCAGTGAAAAGGGTATTGAAATTGGGGCAACACCCAAAGAAGGCCCAATTGTGACGGTTGTGATGTTGGGTTGGCTCGGGTCAAAGCCGAAACATTTGAGGAGGTATATTGAGTTGTATAACTCTAAGGGTATTCACGCTCTAACGTTTGTTGCTTCTGTGAAAGATGTTCTTTCTTTCGATCTTGGCAAGAAATTGGAGGAGAGGATTGCTGTATTGGCAAATGAGCTTGCTTTGTGGTTGTCAGAATCCGATAAGGATGGTCGTGAACGGTGTTTGATTTTACACACTTTCAGTAATACCGGATGGCTTGCGTAGGTTGATTAATGGGACTTCAAATATTGATCATGCTAAAGTTATTTGTAATTTTTAGCTGTTTTAACCTTTATTAGTATTTGTTTCTGTGCAGTTATGGTGCTATTCTTGAGAATTTGAAAAATAGACAGGATTTGTTGGAAAAGATCAAGGGTTGTGTCGTGGATTCCGGTGGTGATCCAGATATAAGCCCCAAGGTTTTTTGGTTTACCTCACCCTACCATCAATATCCTTTATCTGATGCTTTATAAGATAATATTCAGATGCTATCAATTTTGTTTGAACCTTAATTACTCTTTTCTCTGAAATTGGTTTGGTTTAGTAAAATGTAACTATGGATTCATCATATCGTCGGAGGGCCAGGATGATTAACGTATACCAAGGGGTTCTTCGTTCACTGATTAACATAGGGATACCTGAAAAGTTTTTACCCTCTGCTGCCAAAGAAATGAGTTTTCTCATTGCAAAGGAAACGGGTTGGGTATGGGATGTTTTTCAAACTGTTGAAAGGGTTTAAAGCTATCATATAAATTTCAATTTATAGATGATAGGTTCTATCACAACTCTTGTAGGGTATAGCAAGATGCAAACCTCTTTAAATGTTCTTTGAGATTTCAGCATTGCTTTTTGCCATTGACTGGCTTCTTTGGTAGATTGAACTGTTTGATGGAGTTTTTCTCGCAACTTGGGGAAATTCCATTCCAAGAATGATTGGCAATTTTTTCTCTTCTTTTTGGTGGGGGAATTCTGTTCTTTTCATTTTGGAAGATCATTTGTCCTTTCATTCTTTCCTATTAAAATATGCACTGCATTATTTTCTCTCTTGTTGTATAGTGTTGATTCTGATCCTACAGAATTGAGTAATGAGGAAAGTTGTATGGTAATTCAGCCTTAACTGCTTGCAGGTCTGGGCAGCAGGATTTACTGCAGCCATGCTGAAGAAGCGTAGCTCTTTTGCATCTTCTTCAGTAGAAGCTGGAGAAGGAAATGAAGTGGGAAGTCCGTTAACCTCGGGAAACATTCAAGCTAAGGGAGCCATGTTGATGGAAACCGTTCTTTTCGCAGCACTTGAGAAGCTTTTCTCGTTTCTTCTTAATTTGCCTGATGTTAATGAGTAAGCACTTCAACATGTTATGTTCTTTTTCTTTACTTATCAATCAGGAATTAATTCAGAGAAATATGGCTTGCAGTATTTAGCTATTGATTAGAAGGTCTGGTCTATTAAAAAGGTTTATAGCTGCTTCTAATTATTGGTTATTTCCAATTTACAGGCGGCTGACGAAGATAATTACTGTCCTTGTCAAGAACCAGCCTTCCTGTCCTCAGCTTTATCTTTACAGTACAGCTGACAAGGTCATTCCAATTCAGTCAGTTGAATCGTTTATCGAAGAGCAGAGGAGAAGTGGGAGAGAGGTTCACTCTTTCAACTTTGGCTCTTCTCCTCATGTAGATCATTACCGAACTTTTCCAGACAAATATGTATCTGTATTACAGAAATTTCTCCAAGAATGTACGCTCATACCCAAAGAAGTGCCCAAAGGGAAAAAACGTCAATAGATCAAAGGAGTTGAGGGTGGTTAACCATTCCTCGTAGTCGTTATTGAATTGCTTTAACTGGGGCAATGTATCTTAAGAGTTGCAAATTAGTCTTGTGTTAAGTGGCTGTCAATTGCTACTCAGGCAGTAAGATTCTGCAATGAGTAGAAATTAGGAGGCTTTGCTGCAGTGGACTGGTAGTAGTTGCAAATAAGAGTCATTGGTCCAAAGTAGACTTACATCTCCAGCAGACTGAAGCCAGCCAATGTTTTCTAATAACATGAGGAAGGCCTTATTTCCTTATCTGTGTTTTATTTAATTTTTAAAAGTGAGCATGTTGTTTGGTCCTTTGCATAATTTCTACTGATGTTGCTACTTCCATCCACGGATTTAGCTAGCATTTGGTAATAGATTACTTAATTTCAGTGAAGTTTGGATTGAACTTGAAATTGTGTTTGGTCATAATCTTTCAAAACATAAATAAAAAACAAACACGAAACATGACTTGTACTAATAAGTTCTAAAAACTATCAGTATATCCAACTGTACCAAACAAACATGTTTGTGAATCTCAAATGATGTACCTTCATTGATTATGATCTATTATTATCACAGATCATAACCCAAATCCTATATATAGATGGATAGATAAGTTCAGTAGAAAATTATTATTTTTATAAGAGAAAAGACATAAAGTCACCATTAAAGTTATCTTGAATTTTAAAAAAGACATCTTAATTTTGTGGGTGTCCTATTACCCCCATTGAACAACTTCAAAAGAGTATGTACACCCCATTTTTCACCCAATACCACTTATACAAAAATATTTATAAGGCACGCACTAATGGTCATTTGTCACATGTTAAAAGTAAATTTTTAATTATTTTTATTTGATTTCTTTGGTTTTCTTTTTCATTTGTTCTTTTTCTCTTTCTTCTTCACCTCAATTTCTGTTCCATTCTTTTTTCCTTTTTTTTTCTTCTTCTATTCCATTCCCTTCATCGTTTTCTTGGGAAATTTTATTTCATGTTCTTTTGTTGGTGTCTTGCAATGGACTTTTCTTTACACTTTGTGTTCCTTTAGCAACCAACATTCATTTTTGCCTACTTATTATCACCAATTAATTTATTTATGAAAATAAATATCATCAAATAATCAAAATCTAAATACTCAAAATATCACCAAGCAAAATTTGAAATTTAAATCACCACCTTCTCCAACTCCTTACTCCCAAATCGAGTTTTTCATAGTTTTACTATTTCCAAATCCCAATCTTGATTTGTAGGAGGAACTAATTTATTTTACAAAAAAACAAAAGAAGAAGAAGAAGAAGAAGAAGAATGAACACAATAACATTAGTTTTTTAAAAAAACAATGGCCAGAAAGAAAAATAAAATAAAAAATGAAGGAAGACATGGATGTCCCAAGAAATATGGGTAAGCTAATGATGGTAGAGAAAATGAGAAAAAAGATTTGAAAAAATAAAAATATTCTTAATAAAGTAAAAAAATAAAATTAATACATGGATTTTTATGGTTTTTTTTTTTTTTAAAAAAAAGGTAAATTGGGGTGCCACATGACAAGTTTACGTTGGTATGAAGTTGTATCAAGAGTCTTCACACACTTATATTTTCGTGACAACATGAGTGGTGTTAAAATTAGTCAAAATGGTATATTTATTGTGGATTTAGATACTTTCATGGGGTAATAGAACACCTACAAAGTTAAGGTGCCTTTTTGAAAATATGGGACAACTTCAATGGTGACTTTATGTCTTTTCTCTTTTTATAATGAACTAGGTTATCCATTATCCTTAAATCACATGATGTTTGTTGTGAACCTAGCTAGCTCTATAAGGACCTATGAGTTAGAAGTGGTGAATAAGATTGAGCCAAGTAAAATATTGGAGTGTTTTATTTGGGATCCAAGCCCAATTAACATTTGGTTAAAAGGGAAAATGAGTTGGAAAGAAGGGTGTATGCATATTGAAGAAAATGTTTGTCTTCTCCTCTTCTTCTAAAGTCAAAGCTTCTCACCTCTATTTTGTTATTTCAATATTTCTATTGTATTTCCGTAGTTTGAGTATTGCAATTACAATTCTTAAGTTGTAATTGCATTTTAGTTCTNTGGTAGTAGTTGCAAATAAGAGTCATTGGTCCAAAGTAGACTTACATCTCCAGCAGACTGAAGCCAGCCAATGTTTTCTAATAACATGAGGAAGGCCTTATTTCCTTATCTGTGTTTTATTTAATTTTTAAAAGTGAGCATGTTGTTTGGTCCTTTGCATAATTTCTACTGATGTTGCTACTTCCATCCACGGATTTAGCTAGCATTTGGTAATAGATTACTTAATTTCAGTGAAGTTTGGATTGAACTTGAAATTGTGTTTGGTCATAATCTTTCAAAACATAAATAAAAAACAAACATGTAACATGACTTGTACTAGTAAATTCTAAAAACTATCAAGTATATCAAGCCGTACCAAGCAAACATGTTTGTTAATCAAATTATGCAGTACCTTCATTGATTATGATCATTATTATTATCACAAATCATAACCCAAATCCTATATATAGATAGATAGATAAGTTCAGTTGAAAATTATTATTTTTATAATGAACTAGGTTATCCATTATCCTTAAATCACATGATGTTTGTTGTGAACCTAGCTAGCTCTATAAGGGCGTATGAGTTAGAAGTGGTGAATAAGATTGGGTCAAGTAAAATATTGGAGTATTTTATTTGGAATTCATGCCCAATTAGCATTTGGTTAAAAGGGAAAATGAGTCGGAAAGATGGGTGTTATGCATATTGAAGAAAATGTTTGTCCTCTCCTCTTCTTCTAGAGTCAAAGCTTCTCACCTCTATTCATATCTCTATCTTTTAGTTACTTGTTATTTCAATATTTCCATTGTATTTTCGTAGCTTGAGTGTTGCAATCACAATTCTTAAGTTGTAATTGCGTTTTAGTTCTCTTCTTAATATAGTGAAGAATTCGGGTTTGTTACAATGTTTTAATAACAACTACTAATAACGCAATTACTAGCTACTATAATTTGTCAAATTTTACAATTAATTACAAAGATTCATTATGTGGCACTTTTTGGATTTCGAGATTCAAACAAGTCTATTTTTTACCATAAATTTTTCATACATCTTTTTAATAATTTGAATTGTCAATTATTGAGACTTATAGTACTTTTTACGTAGTATAATATATATATGCGTAAATTATCGGCCAACTTAAATTGTTTGACTCTCAAAAAATGAAATGTGTCATAAATTGAGACAGAGGGAGTAATAACAGACTAGCAGTACAAAAAAGTTTAGATTTTTAAAAAAGAATAGTATAAAATATGAAAATTCGGAGCAAGTTTTAAAATTTTAAAATAGGTCAACAACTATATCTTGGGTCAAAAAGAGGTCTAAAATAGAATTTGACATTTAAAGAATTGATTTTCAAAATCTCCTGAAAACTAGATAAATTCTATGACCAAACAAATATTTGACTATTTTTTTTTCAAAAGAAAAAACTTTTCAAACCTATGGTCAAACAAAAGTTTATCTTTGTTAATGCATATCATCATCTCAAAGCATACATCCAAACACCACCCATCTTTTTTTTTCCTTTTTACAAAATTACCAACAACGTTTTATACTCATAATAAATTAATCTTTAATTGAAACAATTTTCTAAAAAACAATAATATTTAACCTGAATTTACTTTGGTGTAAAAACAATAAAAAGGAAAAAATTAAAAAAAAAAACTTTTTTCGCACTTCATAGTTGGGTTACTAACCGTAACCGCCTTAAGCGGAACATCAATATAAACGGCTACTTCTCACTTCTTCCTTGCGAAACTTTTGAAATATTTGAAACTCCTCAGAATCTCCATATCCCTCTTTCCCCCTCCCAAACAGTTCCAAGAAGAAGAAAACAGGCACCATCATCATCAAGAAGACGAAGAAGAAGAAGAAGAAGAAGAAGAACGCAAAGCTCTTCAAAATTGGGTAATAACCCACTTCAGTTCAATCAAGATTTGAAGTGAAAAAATCTCTTCTTCAATTCACTCGTTTCATTCTTATCTATTTCTTCCTGCTTTATTCATATTTCTTGGTGTTGAATTTCATATTCAATCGGATTATTTCATAACAAATTGCCATCTTCAAGAAAGGGTAGAAATCTTTTCTTGCATTCCGTTACTTTCTCTGTTTTCTTGTTTTTATTGGTGTTGAATTTCATGTTCAATCGGATTGTTTCATGACAGATTGTTGTCTTGCAGAAAAGGGTAGAGAAATATTTCCTTGCATTCAGTTACTTTATCTGTTTTCTTGGTGTATTTGATAAGCTGTTCTTGACTAATTGCAGAATATTCAGTAAACTGGAGTGAAGATGAATGATCTCATGACGAAATCGTTCTTAAGTTATGTGGAATTGAAGAAACAAGCCCATTTGGATCTTGAAACAGAGAGGGATTTGGAGATGGGCCAACTCAGCCGCACAGATGAAGACAATCTTTCCAACTTCTTCCGTGAAATCGAGGCAGTGAAGGGTGATATTCAAGAGATAACTAATCTCTTGATCGATCTTCAAAATCTGAATGAGGAGACAAAAACTACTCACGGTCCCAAAGTTCTTCGTGGCATTAGAGACAGAATGGATTCTGATATGGTCTCTGTCCTTCGCAAAGCCAAGATTGTCAAGGCAAAACTTGAAGCACTTGACAAATCAAATGTGGGGAATCGCAAATTATCAGTGGCATATGCACTAGGCACTGTGGTTGATCGAACGAGAGTTAACATGACTAATGGATTGAGGGTCAAGCTTAGGGACATCATGAATGATTTTCAGGCTTTGAGAGAAAAAATCTTGTCAGATTACAAAGACTGCCTCAGAAGAAGATATTACAACGAGACGGGGAAGGAGCCAACAGAGGAAGTGATTGAGAAGATGGTTTCAGGAGAAAGTGGGAAAGTTCAAATATTTGCAGCAAAAACAGAGATGAATCTTGATGACAAAGATAAGCACGAGGCTGTAATGGACATAAAGAAGAGCCTGGACAAACTTCATCAAGTGTTTCTTGATATGGCTGTTCTAGTTGAGACTCAAGGTGAACAGATTGATGACATTGAGCATAATATGGCCATTGCTGGAAGCTTCATCAGTGGTGGAACCAACAGTCTTTTCTATGCTAAGCAGCAGCAGAAGAAGGGAAGGGCATGGATATGTTGGGTATGGGCTGTGGTATTGATCATTTTGGTTGTCTGCTTAATTGCTACATTGAGCTCTTGATAGTACTTGAAAACAAAATGTCATTTCATTTTAGTTTCTGCCATGTGAGGGAACTGTTATTAGGATTCGGCTCTGTTATTCCTCTCATTCGGCTTTTCTGGACTCGAGTATTTACCATTCTTAGAGATAGTTAGAAATGTTTTGAATGCTACAATCATAATGTACGATTCATTTGATATTGAATCAAAAACAGGAACTAGCATTTCTTTACCTAGTACTTTTTCCTCTTCAATCACAAATCTTGGATAATACAGCTTATGCATTTTGCAGCTTCATTCCATTTATCTTGTACAATAAAGATTTTGCAAATACAGAGGAGATTGATGGGAAAGAAGATGAAAATATCACTTGAACACTCTTAAACTGCTATGAAATGCAGGTCATGTGAGATACAACATTATTCTTTATTTTGTATTTGCCATTTTCAATCATTTTCTCAAGTGAGTCTTTTAAATTGAAAAGCAGGGGAGAGTTTCTCCAAAAAGTTGATTTCTCTTCCAGGAGGTATCTTTAAGCAACAGTTAGATGTTGTACAGCCGTCCAAGATTGCTCTGGTTCAAGCTGAACTGTTCCAATCTGATATGAACCAAGGGAAAACACACCAAAAAAAAATGAACAAATTGCATATTAGGTCAAGCATTTGAATCTTCTCAACCACAAGTAAGAGGAAAGACCACGCAATTCGACAGACAATAGGATACTTGTTAGCAATTTGATCAAATGTATGAAGAGATCACACGCGGCACCTCAAAGTAAATGGGACACAGAAATCTAATCACACGCGTCAATTTAGAAATACAGAGAGATTCATTGTAAATACCTTGGCATTTTCAACACAAACAAAATCTTTATAGCTTTGTTCCATGGTCAAATGAGGGTTCCATAGAACAGCATCAGACCAACTGCACATACAAAACACAACCAACTTGCTAAATTAGACAACTAGGGGGGCTAGATAGTTCTTTAATAAACTCCATTACGGCAATGTGGCTGGGTACTAGTAACTCACTTGGTGTTTTTGATAGATATCTTATCACCCAAACCATTATCTAGTTGTAACTCATTAGGTGCATCAAGATAAACACAGTCCACAAATCCAGGAAATGTCACCACATCCCTGAAATAGGTAAAATTATCAGAATGAAGGATTAGGTTCTTGAGAGAATGACCTATATGCATGGACTAGAATCATATCATTTTTTAAATGCCCTTGACGACAAACTAGTGCTAAAGTATAAGTACTTCAGAATTCTAGAAACACGGGTTGGTTTTAGGCAATATGTGAGTGTTTGTATGTGCATTTGTGATTATCATAGTTTATCATTAAGAAGAGTATTAACCTGGCTCGTGATGATAAAAAATATGAAGTCCAACCAGACATCTCCCGGAGAAACATACGTTTGCAGAGAATGTAGGTTCTCAATAGCAGTCATGAATTCTTTAAGATAATAAGTATGTTCTGGGAGAAGAGAAAATGATTTCTTGATCTATTTGAGATCTCATACTGACCTTTCCTCCTTTCCCTCGACAGGGTTTGTGGGATCAGGAACCTTGTTTAGAGTTTTGCAACCTTTTAAACCACTAACTGATGCACCTGTTACAGAAGCCTGAAGTAGAGAATATAGATGATAAAATATTCTTTTTTTAGTGGATAACAATCTCAACAATGATCATGAATTAGTTTTACCCCAAAGATCATGAAATTCTAAGGAAATGAGTTAACCTCCATCACCTATAGAGCCAAAATGCTTGCAGTAAAAGAAAAAAGAAAAGGAAAAAGAGAGGCCTATTTGACTTGAAGACTGAGGCAGCAGAACAGGATTATTTATTAGCATATAATTGGACAGGTCTTGAACTCCTGATAAATTTTAAGAGTTTTAGGAGATGCACCCAAACTATGGAAATTTCCACGCACAAGTTGCCAAAGAAATACTTACGCTGAAGTAAGTATGCAGTGCAGTAGTGAATGAAAATGGTTTGTTGTCAGTATTTTTAACTGTGAGTTCCGTTGAGAGGGTCTTCTTATCAAGAGTGATCTGCAAGCAATTGCAAAATGAGAAATTAGAAGTTTTATCATGTACCACCAGTGGCGGAGGCAGGAATTCTATCAAGGGGGTTCAAATAAAACATAGGTGAAATCCTGAACCCCATAAACCATTGAGCTACTCCTTTGACATATGCTCAGGGGGTTCAATTTTAAATATATACACGTACACAAAAAAATTGATCTTATACATATAGTGTAATTTTTTTTCCGAGGGGGGTCGGATGACCCCCCTGGACACACTCTACATCCGCCACTGTGTACCACACGTGATCAAAAGAATCTTCCTTGTAACTATGAGAGAGCAGAAGGTATAGCATAGACATTTATCAAATCAAATAGGTACTATACCAAGGTATGTAAATGAGAGTCCTTTATCAAATTTCTCTATAACAAAAAGTCACATACCAATTATTGGGCTTGGATTTGAAAGTTGTTGGCTAATATATGTAGGGAAAGGGGGCATTAGCACATTCTATGTAGTTACTTTTGAAAAGTTACAAATTAACGTAGGGAAACATTATTTGCAGACGCAAAGGTAGCTGGGCATTTCCCCCATGGATCTGCCATTAGCTTTCACCCTTCTGTATACTCAAACAGGTATTCGTCCAGTTTAGCTGTCTGTGACTCTAATTAGCTACAGAAGTTATCTGAGAAAGTAGTTTAAAATTTTGATTGGAAAAACGAAAGATAATCTACAACTCGAACCTTGTAAAGAGCATGGAAACTATAGTCCCACATTGCACGGCTGTAAGGGCCATCCCTTAGCTCCACAGTAACAACAGGTTTCTCCTCCACATTTTCAGAACTAACAAGGGTCCAACTCACGTTCCTTCCAAATCCGTGCTGTCAACCAGATGAGCATATTTAAGACACAAAACCAGCATTCAGAAACTGATCAGATAGCATGAAATATTCAAGAATAAGTTAAGGTATTGCATCACACAATTACCAATAGAACTGTAAGTGGAGCTATAACTATTATTCTAGCATGTAGGTTAACAATTTTTCTAGCATGTAGCTAAGGGATAGAGTGCATTGGCAGAAGAAACTGTCACTTGATGCTTTTGTAAAAGAGTTGGTTCTCAATTAAGAAATGCTACCTCTCTAACATTAAGAAGTCTCAACTAAATACATTGAAACATGAGAAGTAATTTACCTGCTGGATTGGGCCAGGTCCAAATTGTGGGAAACAATGTGGTATTCCTCCACTGTACAATGTAAAATAGTTAGTAAGGAAGGTAATATAACCTCTTTAGTTTTTTCCAATTTTAAATTTTAAAGGTAGAGATAGTAAAAGATTGATGATACTGCAGCTTTAACAAAAGTAAAGAAAAACGCTTCTAGTTAGGTGAATGTTAATCATCAAACGTGCTCGACTGTGTTAAGGAAGAAGAAAGCATAAGTTTAGCTGTTTAAAAGAGCAAATATAATTGTGACCAAATTCTAAAACTTGAAAACTGGCTGATGACCTGATTGGTTTCTGACCATTGAATACAGCATCTGGTCGAACAAAAAGTAGATCTTTACTGTCTACTTTCCAAGATGTGACGCAAGCTCCAAATAGATATAGCTCAGCCTCACTGCAAAATGAAGGAAAGAAGGACTTTCAGCCAATCGACCACATAAGCCAGCATTCAGGTAAGTACCCAGGAACATTTTTGTTGTGCCTATTCAATATCTCTACATAGTACAAACCCAGTGTTTTGGACTTGTGAAGCTATAGGAAGTACGCATTGCTGCATTACTCAACAAATGATATTGCCATCAGAATGACTAATGCAGTACCACTAATATCACTGATAAACAGCTGATAGCATCATCAGACATCACTTTTGTTTCTAGAGAAACTAGCTTTTGGTCCAGATCGGGATCAGTTCAACATGACGAACGTGGAAGATCTTCCCCATACAACTCATTACATAATCCATTTGTGAGAAAGTATGTCTCTTTCCTTTTTTGGCAACTCTTTAATTCTAACTTTTAACGTAATACGTTTAAGACCACAAGATAAAAGGGCATTTTGTCAGATATTTCTTATGTTAGTGTCAAGTTAAAACAAGACAAACAAATTGAAACAAAGGTAATAATATTTAATCTTTCAAGATTAGATCTTTTCAGCATAATGCAGTACCATTAAGGATTGGATTAAGGTTCAATATCAAACTGCTGACTTCTTTTGCCAGAACTATTTCTTACAATCCTACTTGTTAGCCGGCAAACTTTCCATCATGCCTCCAGAATCATCAATTAAAAACTAAGAATGTGTACCTTCCATGAGGAGAAGTCAAAACGACCTTGGGTAAATTTCCCAACCCTTCAGTAGATTTCACACTTGCAAATGTCATCCCTGAGTGTCTGTAACCAACCGCAGTCCGTCAATTCAGCCAATTTCTCATCAAACACAAAACCCCAATTGAAAAGATCTCATTTTTCAAACTTACAAAGTAAAAAAGATTGTATTTTTGAAAAATCAATCACTAGATGGGTAGCAGAAAATTGATTGATAAATGGGTGAAATGAAAGAAGAAGACATACCCAAAAACTAGGATAGAGAGATGAAAAAATGAAAGTGAAACTCACCGATTAACTCGCCGAAATTTTGAGGAGGTTAAGGGAGAGCAAGACCAGGTCATAGACAATGCTGCCATCTTCTATTTGATGGCAAAATTACAAAGGATTTGCAAAAAGGTTAGTCTTTTTTGCTTTCTAACTGGAAAATTGTTCTCTTTTTATTGCTCTGTGCAGTCCGTGTTGTCCACTGAACTACTTAACTGGATATTGTGCCTTTACAATAACTTCGAATATTCTTTTTTTTTTCTTTTGCTTTTATTGTTTTGAATATTTATTGAAGAAATTGACTTAAAAGAAAAGTAATCCCATTTGACCATAATTGTAAGCCAATTTTTTCTATTTATAGTTGAATATTTGTTTAGTTGTCTGTCGTAATTTTTCACCCATTTTAATGCTTATGTTCTCAAGAGTCTGGTTGCAAATTATTTTTCAAGAGACTTCATCTCCCAAACCCATCAAATGCCACCTAGGAAATTAAAAACAAAGTAGCTAGGATGTCCTTTTCTGTAGTAAGTAGCTAGGATATATGTGTGGTTCTCTTGGAGTTCCGACATATTCTTCAAAAGTGTTTTCTTGGTTGTCGCTTGCATTTTCTTACATGGGGTAGTCGAAATATTTTCCGACTTCTTGATTAGCCATAGGTTTCCAGGTGCTTAACTGGATTAATTCAGGTTTGCTATAGTTGATAAATCCAAATTGTAATATTTGGTATCGTGATTAATGACTGATTGCACGACTCGAATCTTTGTCATATAGGTTAGATAGAGACAAATCAAAAGCAAGTATCAACAAACGTATTTCAATCCAATGATAGATACTAAACGAATTAGGAAAGTTCATGAAAACACAATCCAAATTGACAACAAAAGAAAAAACACAATCCAAAACCACATTTTTATGTGTGGAAGTTTATGACAGCTCAAATTCCTTGAATTTTCTGGATGGAAATTCCTTTCTAAATTTGTATGATCCTTGAAGCCTTTGCTTCCTTAGCTTATGGTGCATGAAGCAAATTGAAAACGGAAAGCCTTGTGAAATTAGCAGGTTGGAAGATCCTTTGGTGGAGGCAGAACATTATGATCTGATCCTGGTCCATCTTCCACTAAAAATGCTGTTTTCAGTCCCCAGCCTGTATGCAACTCCAGATGACAGTGGAAAAACCAGACCCCTTCACACAAAATTGGATATGTTAAGAAAAAGTTTTGAAACAATAGGAAAATTCATTAACTAAACTTGGTCAAAAACTAGCTAGGTACCTGGATTATCAGCCCTGAATCGAATAGCAGTCCAACCGCCAGTAGGAACACCAACAGTATTTCTTTCTATAGGATCGATCAAGTTGTATTTTGCTGGATCTTTTTTGGGGTCAAAGTTTCCGATGCCAGTTCCAACTACAAAGAAGTTATAGCCATGGAGATGGAAAGGATGTGATTCCACCGACAATAAGTTGGTGTCTTGGACTACTATTTCAACAGTGGAATTGAAAGCAATTTTACTGATCCTAGTGCCTACATTTGTCCTTAGGTTGGCTGTAAGGGGTGCCCCTGTAAAATTGAATGGAGTAGGTGGTTTGTCTGGGAAATCTGGTGTGTACACTCCTTTAATGTTGAAGTAATGAGATTGAAGAAGTGCAGTTTGTGGCATGATAAAGGAAATGTTATTCAGAGATGCTGTAAGCCTAGTTCCATTAAGACAGGTGGGACAAGGATTTATTCCAAGGCCAACTGTAAACAAGAGGTGACGATCAACATTTAGGGGGACATTTGCTGGATATTTGGGAGTATTTAAGCTTTTGAGTTTAGAGTTATAGCTCAAAGCAAAGTCTGAGTCATTTTGTGCAGGCAAGGTTGGAAGTTTTGGCAGCACCGTTTCTGGGACTCCCTTGTACTGGAATATAGCAGTGGCAGTCTTGTTATCCACACTGATTGGAGCATCCATGAAGGCCCTTGCAGCCATGAAGTATCTTCCCGGAACTTGGTTTGCACGAACCAGAACGTTTGTAGTTTGGCCTGGTGCTATCAGGATGGCCTCTGTGGAGAATGGTTTCGTGTAGACTGCATCAATTTCTACCACTGTGAAGGTATGGTTAGCCAGGGCAAAAAAGAGCTCATCATTGAGAGCAGCATTGATAATTCTCAACAGGTATGTCTTTCCTTTTTCAACTTCCATGGCAAAAGTATCTGAAAAAGAAATTCACATATTGAATTATGTTGGAAGCAAATACTCTAAGAAACATACATGATTGAAATACTCTAGTAAATATCAGTCTCTTGATTCTTACATTTCTCTGAACATGGGAAAAGAGGCCCTGGCTTTCCGTTAATCGTGTGAGCATCGGACATATTAGGAGGAAGACCCAAGGCATTTCCTTGTTTCTCGACTGCTTCAACATCAGCATTCCACCATTCCCCTGCATCACAATCACATAGAAGCATTACTGTCATTTTCTTTCATTCTTTGCCATTAGAGAACTTTGAGAAATTTTGGGGATGAATACTATATATATTAACGAACGTCAATGCTCACCTAGAACAAGCACCTCTTCCCTATCTGGCTGAGGAAAAGGGAAGGGAGTTCCTTGTTGTGGCATGATCACTATTGCACCATAGACAGTTGCCCTTAGCCAAAGAATATGTGCATGCCACCACAAGGTTCCTCTTTGTCCTGTTACATTGAAATCATAAACATAGCTATTTCCTGTCTGGATAGGGCATTGAGTTATGTAAGCTGGACCATCTGCCCAACCATTGCGATATTGTTTCAAACCATGCCTACAAGAATCAGAACAAAAACATTCTGTTTTAGCAGCTGAAAGTTTTGAGACTTCAATTTTCATCTAATTCTAATTTATCTTACCAATGGATAGACAAGTTATATTGTACATAGTTGGTAACATTGATTTGAACTCTATCTCCTTCTCTGGCATATATAGTTGGCCCTGGAAATCCACCATTTACTGTAACCATTTGTTTTGCATTGCACAATCTACTCACATTTGACAATTTCACCTGTAAACCACAAAAAGTTTACCATGATGAAAAGAAAACAACCAAAAGTAAACATAATTCAAAATTTGAAAGCACTAACATCAAATTGATATTTCTTAAGGGCAGCCTCAGCAGGTAGACAAATGAAACAGAGAAATCCAAAGACAAGTAAGCCTAAAAAACTTGTCTGCTTTGCCATTTTCCTTAATTGGCTAAAAGGTGTATGACAAGTATATGGAATGGGATGAGACAAGCATATTTATACAAGTGAAATGTCATATAAGTAGTTTGTTAAGGGAAGAGATATATTAGGTACAAAAAGTATTTCAATTTGCTGTTACTGCAAAGCCTTTAAGCAATACACAGATGTAGACATTTTTAAAGCCATTGACTGACGTAGAGGCTAAATTCAAAATCCACCACATTCAAGCTAAGAAAAATATAAATTAGTTTTATGAACTTTACCTTAACGGTAAAGGAAAGAAGTTTGCCTAGCTCTAGTATAAGAAGGTGCATATTAATTAGCATGTAGAATGTAGGTATATTTTTTGACGGCAGTTCTATTGGTTGGTCAAAAAATAGCATATTGATTTAGACATAGGAAGGAAAGAAATTATTATAATATTACTAAAATACATAAATGTTCGTTGTGCTATTGTAGTCATGTAAACCTACTATGAGTATCACCATTTACATATGTTTTTATGGCTACTCAATTTTATTATCTATGACACTGAAATAACACCTTCATTCATTAATTTACTCTTCTCTCAACTAGTCGCTTCACTTTTTTTTCTTCCTTGAATGGTATGTTAACTAAAAAAATAATTTTGATAACTCAGAACTGTAATTGGGGTTGACTCAAGCACTTTCATGACCTAAAATCAAAAATAAATCGGATCTCTTAAATTTTGGAGTAATAATAATACTTTTTTAAAAAATTTAAAATCTGTTATTCTAGTTTTTTTAAAATGCAAAGTGTTTGTAAATATATATTTTAAAAAATTATTTTGAGATGCAAACTTGTTTTTTCTTTCTATATGAAAAAGTTATTTTGTTTTGTAAATAGTACTCCCTCCATTTCAATTTGTTTGTCTAATTTTGACTTGACATGGAGTTTGAAGTTTAATAAGAAATAATTAATATTTTTTGAATCGTATAGTCTTAAACTAAAGATTGAAACTAACTGTATAATTTTTTCTAATTTTTAAGAATACAAATCTTAGTATTGTTAAATGGGATCTTTAAATTTGGAGGCCTAAAATAAGTGACTTATTTTTCAATACATATAGAGCCGTCCTGACTTACTAGCACTATAATTTTTTGGGGGTAAAATCACAATCAATCTATTTTACGAGTAAACTGAACCGCTCATAGATATGTGAAATTCAGTAAAATTATTGTAGTACACTTTTTAAGATCATTTTGGTAATGAAAAGTGTTTAATTGCCAAAAACAAAACCAGAAGATACAGTACACTTTCATTTAAACATTGTTCAACGTTACTAATGTTTTCAATTTTATTTGTTATTTCACCAGATGAAATATTACATAAATTCTATAAAGGCATCCACCCAAATACTGAAATTTGAGAATAAGTTTTATACTTCAAAGTGCTAGAATGATTTTCCCCTAAAACCATGGTCAAATTCTTGATAGAACTAGAGTTATACATCTATGAAATTAATCCCTATTTCACTTGCATCACTTTCCAACTCAGGCACTACTAGAAAAATCAAAATTTCCAATAGAAAGTCCCATCAGAAATAATTATGATGAATATAATTTTAATTGAATTTCATCGAAAATTCTAATTTTTCTGGTAATGTCTTCCCTTATTCCTTAAGTTCCTGTTCAACTTTTTAACACTTCCATTACATGCATGAATAAATACTCAAAGAATTGTTTGTGCACTCGTGTAAATTTTTTGTGCTCAAACTTGAGGGATTATTTTGGGTTTTTTCTCTAAATTTACAGAGTTTTGTAGCAATTTTTATATATGAATGATCGAACTCAAATTTTAGGATTTTTCTTAAAATAGCAGGTACTAATTCAGGTTTGCTATAATTGATAAAACTGTCAAGTCAAGTAGTATTAACAGACTATATTTCAATCCAAGTAGATAGGGAAGTTCATAAAAAACAACAGCCCAAAATCACATTTTTATGTGTGGACCTTTATTACAACTCAAATTACATTTAAATTCCTGGGATAAAAACTCCTCCTTCATTTTTCCAATTTTGCACACTGGCTAAAGTGTGAATAATCTTCAAAGCATTTTGCTTCCTTATGGGAAAATAAAACAAATTATGTCAAACTTTTACAAGAAATCCATCTGGACATATAAAAGTAAAGCCTTTTGAAATTAGCATGATGGAAGGTCCTTTGGTGGAGGCAGAATACTATGATCTAATCCTGGTCCATTTTCCACTAAAAATGCTGTTTTCAGTCCCCAGCCTGTGTGCAACTCCAGATGACAATGGAAGAACCAGACCCCTTCACAAAAAATTGGATATGTTAACAATAAATTTTCAAAAGTTTTAACAAAATTTGGTTGAAAACTAGGTACCTGGATTATCAGCCCTGAATCGAATAGCAGTCCAACCACCAGTTGGAACACCTACAGTATTTCTTTCTATAGGATCATTCAAGTTGTATTTTGTTGGATCTTTCTTGGGGTCAAAGTTTCCAATGCCAGTTCCAACCACAAAGAAATTGTAGCCATGGAGATGGAAAGGATGTGATTCCACCGATAACAAGTTGGTGTCTTGGATTACTATTTCAACAGTGGAATTGAAAGCAATTTTACTGATCCTTGTGCCTACATTTGTCCTTAGGTTGGCTGTAAGGGGTGCCCCTGTAAAATTGAATGGAGTAGGTGGTTTGTCTGGGAAATCTGGAGTGTATACACCCTTAATGTTGAAGTAATGAGACTGAAGAAGTGCAGTTTCTGGCATGATGAAGGAAATGTTGTTCAAAGAAGCTGTTAGCCTAGTTCCATTTAGACAGGTGGGACAAGGATTTATCCCAAGGCCAACTGTTAACAAGAGGTGTCGATCAACATTTAGGGGAACGTTTGCTGGATATTTGGGAGTATTTAAGCTTTTGAGTTTAGAGTTATAGCTCAAAGCAAAGTCTGAGTCATTTTGTGCAGGCAAAGTAGGAAGTTTTGGAATCACGGTTTCTGGGATTCCCTTGTACTGGAATATAGCAGTGGCAGTCTTGTTATCCACACTGATTGGAGCATCCATGAAGGCCCTTGCAGCCATGAAGTATCTTCCTGGAAGTTGGTTGGCACGAACCAGAACATTTGTAGTCTGGCCTGGTGCAATCAGAATGGAGTCTGTGGTAAATGGTTTCGTGTAGACTGCATCAATTTCTACCACTGTGAAGGTATGATTAGCCAGGGCAAAAAAGAGCTCATCATTGAGAGCAGCGTTGATAATTCTCAACAGGTATGTCTTTCCTTTTTCAACTTCCATGGCAAAAGTATCTGAGAAAGATATTCAAGTAATTGATGAATCATGGTTAGTATGTGTATGATTGCATGCAACATTGTTGCAAGTCATATTTATTTTGATACGACAGGGTTTGAATACTTGAACAAATATCAGTATCTTAATTCTTACGTTTCTCAGAACATGGAAAAAGAGGCCCTGGCTTTCCGTTGATCGTGTGAGCATCAGACATATTAGGAGGTAAACCTAATGCATTTCCTTGTTTCTCAATTTGTTCAACATCAGCATTCCACCATTCTCCTATCAAAATTTAAACATAAGAAATGTCATGTTCCATTCATGCTTTGCACTAAGAGAAGTACAAGAAATTTCGGGGGTGAATTCTATGTATATTAACGAGTGCCAACACTCACCTAGTACAAGTACTTCTTCCCTATCTGGTTGAGGAAAAGGGAAGGGAGTTCCTTGTTGTGGCATGATCACTATTGCACCATAGACAGTTGCCCTTAGCCAAAGAATATGTGCATGCCACCATAAGGTACCTCTTTGTCCTGTTACATTGAAGTCATAAACATAGCTATCTCCTGTCTGGATAGGGCACTGAGTTATGTAAGCTGGACCGTCTGCCCAACCATTGCGATATTGTTTCAAACCATGCCTGCAAGCATCAGAACAAAAATATTCTGTTTTAGCCCCTGAAAGTTTAGAAACAATATTAATTTCATCTAAATTTAATGTTGTTACCAATGAATGGACAAGTTATATTGTGCATAGTTAGTAACATTGATTTGAACTCTATCTCCTTCTCTAGCATATATAGTTGGCCCCGGAAATCCTCCATTAACTGTAACCATTTGTTTTGCATGGCACAATCTGCTCACATTTGACACTTTAACCTGTAAAAGACGAAAAAAGGTGCCAAATGAGCTAGTGTAGAGAACAAACAGTAGCTAAGAACCAAAATAAACAAAAACACATTTTGAAAATTGAAGAGACTAACATCAAATTGATATTTCTTAAGGGCAGCCTCAGCAGGTAGACAAATGAAACAAAGAAAACCAAAGGCAAGGACGCCTAACAAACTTGTCCGCATTGCCATTTTCTTTGCAAGAAGCTATTGAACAACTGTTTGGATGATGAGAGAAAGATGTAAATTAGAGGTATATTTATACAAGTGAAATGATAGAAGGCAAATTCTATCAGTTTGTTGTAACAGAGATTAGGTGGAAAAGGATTCTAATGGGCTGTACTGCAAAGCTTTTAAGCAAATTCTGATGAAGACATTTTGTGAGCCATTGACTGACGTAGAGGCTAAATTCAAAGTTAAAGCGAATATACTCGAAGAAGAATATAAAATAGTAGTACTTAGTATATCAACTTTACCTTAACCGTAAAGAAAGAAGATAATTTCACTGTTTGGTGCTTTGCATATTGAGGTGGACGCATGTAATAAGGACCATATTTCTCTAACTTACTTCCATAGTTTCCATATACTTATAATTCTCAAAGATGATTACGGGTAAACGTTCATCGAAAGTGGGATTAGTAACATAAAAAATATGATAGGTTAAAATATATTGATAGCGTAAACAAAAAAATTAATTTTATCAATGTACACAAGTTAAATCGATTCATGTCACCTCTATTAAGGATAAAAACACATACAAAATGGAGTAAAGTAATAAAGATTCTGCGAGAGACTTATTAATTCTAAGAGCTAATTTTACTTCTAAGATTTAGTTGCTTTTCTTTATTTCCTCGAATTCATGGCCACATTTTGCTTAGATTTCACTTAAAATGTTCTGTTAAGGTTTCCTTTAACGATGAACAACCCCTCATACGAAACAAATTGTACATTAGTAGCAGAAAAAAACAACTTGTGCAGCTAAAATATGTTAAATTACCAGGTTTAATTTGCTGCATTGCATTTGATCAATGAACAAATAGATATAGTTGAACGTGTTAGAAGAACTGAATTTTGGGTTTAAGTCGATCTCAAAGTTAGTTCAAGAAGTGAGTATTGTCCAGGTCACGAGACCACCCATCCCTTTTACTGTCGATGTCGACTCTTCACACAAACATTCATGCGTAGGGTTAGACATCTAAATCATATTGGGCGATTTGATATGGGACCCAAATATCCTAAACAAAATTTGGAATGAGTCTTGCTCTGATATCATGTTTAGAATTGGGGTTTAACTCAACTCCAAAATAGATGCACATAATCCATCACTTTTACCCTCAATGCTGATTCTTCACACACATAGACGTTTGAAGCATATTGGACAATTTAATATGGGGGCAAGTAACATCAGAAACAAAAATTGCGATAGGTCTTGCTCAGGTATCATTTTAAGGAAATGAACCTTTGGACTAAATTATTACTCTATTTTTTTCAAACTTGTATCCGACATTGTTTTTAATAATTTTTCCAAACCAAATGCATATGCAAGCAGGGCGGACCCACATGCATCTGTGAGGGTGCATGTGCACCTGGAAACTTTTTTTAAAAAAATCGTATATATATGTATAGACAGTTGATAAAACTAATATATATTTAATTGTGCACCCTAACAACTAAAAGTTGCTGCGGGGGCACTAGTCGAAGTCGCCTATTTGCAGAGCGACCGCGCGAGATCTAATCCCAAAGAAGGTAGCCTTTTTTTTACTTAAAATTCAGTTTTCTCTTTCAAAAAAAACTTTTGTCTCATTATCGATTCCTGTCAAAGGTAACTTTTTTTTTTTACTTTAAACTCAGCTTTTTCTCTAAAAAAACCTTTTGTTCCATTCCTTTCTTAATTGAATTTAAAAACAAATAAAAGCCCTAACATAAAACAAAATATAAGACTATCCTAGAACAATTCTAAACAAAATATATATAAGACTTAGAGAAAATTTACCGCTTACAAGTATTTTTCACTGCATAATTAAAGTCCTACTTCAATTATCTCGCATAAATTGGTAAGTACTTCTTTATAAACGTATTTTTTTTGTAAGAATTTATTGTAGATTCTTGTGATTTGAAATGGATAGATTTTTGACAAAACATAATTCTTCTCAACCAAGTTCTAGTTTTAGAGACAATTCTTCGCGTTTTATAACTTAAACCGGATCCTGGAGAAAGAATATCCATTGATAAATGTATCCCTAGGATACGAGATGAAGTGAGAAGACACTATATTCAACAAGGTCCTTGTCAACCGGATATTAATGATAATGAATAACCTCAAATTAGATTCGGAACGAAAATGCGTCGATTTTGTAAGGCATGGTTTAGGGGTTCATATTCTAGATGGTTGGTGAATAGTATGAAGAAAGATGTTGTATTTTGTTTATGTTGCTATTTATTTAAAAATTACTATGTAAAGGGAAATGCGGGTGATTTTTTCACGAAAATTGATTTTAATTTTTTGTTTTTTTAATTATAATATTTAATAGTGATTAAAGTGAAATAAAATAATAAAATTCACTATTAAAATTTATTGGGGCCTCAAAACTTTCGAAGACCTAAGCAGGATGCTCCGCTAACCTTACCCTTAAGTCACTCCTAGCCTTACCCTTGAGCCACTCTTAGTGGTGCCCCTATCTTCAAATACTGGGTTCGCCTCTGTATGCAAGTTTAATTATATACTCGGGATTTTTGCTTTTGATTCGGTAATTTAAGGAAAGGAAATAGCAGAAAAACAAAAAGGGAAATATCACTTATGAATCTGATATATTAGTACATGCTAACTAACGGGGTTGGTGAATTAAGTATAAAATAAATATTAAAATAAAACTCAGTTAAAGTAGGTTTACATAAAAGGAATGACGTATTTTTTTCAGAAGGAATGAATTATTATACTTGTAGTTCATTTTTGGAAGGAAAAAAAATATGTCGAACATTAAGTATTTATTACTCTGTTAAATTTAAAAAAAATTATTACTCTGTTAAATTACAAAATAGATAAAAAAAAAATTAAAATAGGGATCAAATACATTGGAAGTTTCCTATCGAGCTCATGGGAAATACTAGAAATGAATGGTAGTTGAAGACTCAGTTTCATTGGCTGCTCATCCTAGCAATTGATTTAGACATTTATAAAATTGAAGGAAATATAACTAACATAAAAAAAAATCGTTATGCTTTTATAATCATGAAGACCTATTATGAGTATCATCATTTTTTAGATATTTTTTTTTATCATCTGTGAGTTTGCATACAAGTAAACTATTACTTAATCATCGTTTAATTAATATATATTTTTACTGTATTAAATTATTTAGTTATGATAAGTTCTATTAATCTGATGTAAATACTTGATGCGAATAAGTATTTAACATTGTTTATCCTTTACTTTTCTCTAAACTAGGTTTTTATTATTGTTATTATTATTATTCGTGTGTTAGTATTCTAAGAGAGCTTAATTTATATTATACATGACATGTAAGAATTTTTTATATATTATTAGATCACCAAAAAGAAAAACACAAATAATCATCCGTAAATACTAAGATTAAGAATAAAAAAAGTTAAAAAAGATATTTTACATGTTATAATAGATTAAATATAATCTTAAATAATTGCATATACTGTTAATATATCCATACATAAATTAAATAAAAAGTTATATGAAAGTGTAACAGACTAGTGAAGAAGGATGAAGATTGGTAGACATTTAGCAAATGTAACCCTTCACCTAAAAGACGCAAATATTACATTATTATTTTATTCATACATTCTCACATCAGAACATATTACATTATTATTTTATTCATACATTCTCACATCAGAACATACAATGTCTCAATTGACTTAAATACTTAAATGGGAAAAAACTGTAATATATTACAAATTAACTTTATGCAATTGATCAAGCATTTTCACAATAGAAATACATAGATCTCTTTAACCTTTTCGATTAAATATGAGAAAATACAAGTTTTTTTTGTCACCCGATGTTTGGAGCTTATATTGGAGTCTTGATTAAATTCAAATGAGTAAATTTTAGGTTTAGCAAACATAAAAATCATATTTGTATGCTATATCTATAGTTTGTATAACTGCGGACCATAACAAATTTTATGTTTGCTATGGAGCATCAGATCTGTATAAAAATCGCAGACATTTGATTTGTATAAATCGCAGCGATTTGTATAAATCAGGCGTCTGTGTCTATGAAAATTTTGTTTGTATATGTATATGTTCTTTATGTTTGTATATCTGCATTAAATTTGAATTTGTATACAATAGAATCAAAATAAAACATTTGTATATCAAATCTCTCACCCTCACGGCCAAAATGGCCCATTTTCAAGGTCAAACGAGCCCTAGAGCAGGTAAACCCCCCATTTTACCGATTTTCGTGTGATATAGTCCACAGATTTTTTGGTGATTTGAAATTCCGACCTCATTTTTGCCAAAATTTTACCTGAACGTCCGTTTAGACCTTACCTATGGAGCCAGTTGGCCCTGACGGCCAAAACGGCCCATTTTCAAGCTCAAACGATCCCCAGAACAGGTAAACCCCGACTTTTACCAATTTTCATGTGCTATAGTTCACCATCTTTTTTGGTGATTCGGAATTTCGACCTCATTTTTGCCAAAAATTTACCATCCCTCTCTTGCTTTATACAATACAAATTATACATTGTAATTTGTATAATTTGTGTTTGTATAAAGCGAGAAAGAGAGAGACAAAAGAGAACTGGTAGGGTAAGATCTGTATTTGTATAATTATAGGTGTATATGACGAAAATATATGTATTTGTATTTGTATATACAATTTTCTCTCGCTTTATACAAACATAAACGCTATTTATACATTTGTGTTTGAATAAAGTGAGAGAGGCGAGGGAGAGTGGCGAGCGAGATTTCTAGGGAGAGAGGCGAATGGCAAGTGTTTGCTACGGATTAGAATTAAATGAAACTGTGGTTATAGCATTTAATTTGAATTAATAATTTGCTATTTTATACAATTTTCTCAATTTAATGCACACTGCAGGGCCCATTCGAGGCGCTCCCGACATGATTATCTTCATACCCAAGGCTCAAAATCGGGACATCTAATCAAGGGTGAAATAGTCTCATTACTGCATCACAATCCATGTTGGTGAGAAAATACAATGTTGACGTAGTAGTAATTATGTTAAGAAAATGAATAGAGAATGCCAATGGTGTTAGTATTAAGTAACTGCTATATGGGCTTTCCAGCAGCAAAGGAGGACGCAGCCCACTTAGCTTGGACTAATAAGAACCTATTTCTAGCCCATCTAGAAAAACAGCCCGCTGAACTTTTCATGCCATCATTTAAATTTTGTCCATATTTTAAAAGTTACACAAATATAACCTTTTTGAAAAATTATCCTTTCAGACAACTTTAGACTCGAGTCTAATATTAGCTCATACCTCAACCTTACAAGTAAACCATTAGATTATCGTCTAACCTTTACAAAACATACAAATTTTTAATCATAGTCTAATGTTTTCTCATAAGATCATCAATTTACTCAAAATTGATTGTTGCACCACAATCTGAAAGTTCCATAAGTTATTTTTAAAAAAAATCAGTTGCTAGATAGTTTTCTCAAAAATAGACAAGGAATAAAAATACCTAAAACAGTTTCCAGGGTTGAAAGTCTAATCTCAATTTATCAACAACTACACCAACTTATCATTAGAGATTAAAGTAAACCCCATGTCAACGGTATACATAAATTTTAATCAATTTATTATTTAATAATGAACCACATTTAACTGTACACAATCAACAATATTAATCGATGATTTGATAATTAAGTAAGTGTACATAGAATTTTTTTATACTCTAAATACACACAATTTAAATCCTCTCGAATGAAATAATTTTTAAAAAATATAGGACAGAAAAAATAGAAAATGTCAAAGTTTGTGAGCTGGCAAGTCGTGGGAATGAATGATGAGTAGATACGGAATGGATGCCCAAACATGAAATACCTTATCTCTGTCGAACATCACATGACAACAAACATTTTTATGAAGTACATCTACTGTCAGGGGGCCTTACTCTACTTTCAAATCAATAATACACGTTTTGTTTTAATTTATTCGTCTTGTTTTCACTTAACACAAAATTTAATAAATTTTATGATTTTAGATTAAAAATATGTATAATATATTAAAAGCATCCTTTAATGATTAAAAAATTGAAATTGATGAACTGTTAAATCAACTTAAAAGAAAATTTGGTAAGTCAAACAAATTAAAATGTAAGGAAAAAAATGTTAAAAATTTAACGAATGATATAATTTTTCAATTTAATTCGACTTTCTATGCAAATTGGTATGGTTGTGGTGGACTTGTGGTCAAGATGAACGAGCTAAATGTCATATAATTCCTTTTTCCACTTTTAATTGTTATGCTACGCTCTTTTTGAAAGTCAATTTGATTATTTTTTAAAGTTAAATTAGATTACATTAATTTGATATTTTAAATAAAAAATTTAGATATTCAAAACTATAAATTTCAATTTTTTGCATATCAATATGATGAAAAATACATCATAAAATATTAATTAAAGTTATTATCGTTTGACTCTAAAAAATGAAACTTTGATAATTAAAAATGAACAGATGTAGTAACCGATAACAGTTAAACATGCTTTGGTGGGGTCACTAGAAATTCAAATGAAAAGAGATGTTCCAGCTAATACAGTCCAATTAAAGAGACAATGCAAAATCTGACATATACTACCTCCAATTAGGTCTTCCACACCTCCATGGCTCCATCGGCATGGAGTTACACGAAAGTTGCGCCAACGAACCAATCAATTACTTTATTTGTCTGAAGCACGGAGTTTAAGTAAATAAAGAAAAAAATTAAATCTTTAATCATAATTAATTTATGTCATTAAATATATGCTATGAAGATTTTACAACTATTATTTTGAGTGAATTTTATGTGATGGTGTAAAAAGTTGATATGTTGTACTTATTCTTTTTGTTTGTCACAATCCGACCATGAATGGTTTTCACGCTGTTTCTATCGTTGGGTGATTGTAATCTTTTGTGTGATTCCTTACAAATAACAACATATCAACTTAAGGATTTTATTATCTGCAAACACAAAATTAGGAAAATGACTCTAATTGAAATGTGATGGGATGATTGAGATTTTAGTTTATATAGAAAAAAGTTTAGTGGGATCGCTATTTGTCCTTAAAAATGAAATAAAATATTATTAGAAGCGACACCCCACTAAAATGAGTCATGCAATATCTGAATCTAAATTTAGTTTGACCATAATAGGAATATCGGACATTGAATGAAAAATAAAATAAAAAATAGGAAAATGAGAGCGATATGTATAGTCACACTGTTTATTGAGTCCATTTAATCATTTTCAGCTAAGAGTTTATAATCTTTTTACTGCTCATGAATGGATGTTGCTTTTTAATAATAGATCGATCCTCCTATAAATAGAAAAAGAAAATGCTCTGAATTTGGTGATTTAGAATATAAAATAAGTACTAGATTGGTTCATATACTGTATGTCTTTTAACTTTATTTTTTAGTTGAGAAAAAATATATTTAATAGCCTTAATTAATAACGAGAATATTTATCTGAAATTTTATTTATCTCCCTCTTAAATTTCTCAATTAGTTAATATAACGCTCCTCCAATAGTTAGAATGCGTGAGAGGATTGGGAAAGAATTTGATTTTTAAAATAAGTTTTGCTATTTTTTATATATATAAGAGATTTATATTTGTTCACATAATAAATCAAACATATTAATTTTTTTATTCATTTTATAAATTGCCAAAAAATATGAATTTCTGAGAAATTAGATTTGTGTCACCATCAGCACGTGCTTGGGAAGCATATGGTAGAGAGGGACATTTGAACAAGGTAATGACACACTCACACGCGTCCCCAAAAAGTGATGAAAAAGCACACCAAACCCTCCTACCATCCTCGTGACACTCGATACAAATTCTTCCGTCTCAAACTTTTAATCGTAATTTTAAAAATGTACTATAATATTATATTATATATGACTCATATGTCTATATATTTTATATAACTTTAAGCGTTTGTGCATATTTAAAGTTGAAAAATATAAATGTGATCTAACGTTAAGTTAAAAGGTATATTTATATTTTTTTAAAATAATTTATATTATTTATTATTTTAAAATATTATTAATTGTTATTTTATTATTAATCTTTAACAATAAATATTCTTAAAAATTACAAATATTTTAATTATGAATTAATAACACTTAAATTAAATAGCCATTCAGTGAATAAATTATTATTATCAATAATAAAATAATAATTAAAACACTCCGATATTTTCTTTAAAAACATATAAATAAAAAGTGTAATAAGTATTTTAGGAGAGAAAAGACATAAAGACACCATTCAAGTTGTCTCATATTTGCATAAAGACACATTAATTTTGGACGTGTCCTATCACCCCACAAAACTATTTAATATCTTTGTAAATGGGCCATTTTGACCCATTTCCTCGTCTTAATTGTTATCACGCACATGAGGCGTGTGACCCAGTCTTTTCACTGCCATTAACCAGTTTTAAAGTGTCATGTGTCGTTTTATTTCTTTATTATTAATTATTTACTTAAATTACATCATCTTCCCCATTATCTTCTTCACCCAAATTCAAAATCCAATTATCTTTTCTTCATCTTCTTCAACTTAGAAGATCATTTACTTCATTCATTTTTTATCACTTTTTTTCTTGTCTCTTGCTTTTCTTTGTTTCTTTTTCTTCTTTTATCTTTTTTTTTTAAAAAAAAAACAAATGTGAACTCATTGATTAAAGAATATTATGAAACTCCTTTTTTTTTTTGTCTCATTACCTTGCTTTAGTAACTTGAGAGTTGAATTGATTTTTTTAGTGATGTTTTAGTGGCGGAAATAGTGTTAGTAACAGGAAAGCTTCATGGAGGCTACGTTGAAGGCGACAATGACTGCTACTTTTGGAGGATTTACAACAAAGAACAAAAGATTTGAGTTAAGAAGATTTAAGAAGAAAGAGGGAAAAAATGAAAATAAAGTTAATAAAAATAGAAAAAATGAAAATGAAACTAAAAATTAAAAATTAAAAGAATTTAATACGTGTCAAACAACAATTGGTGCATGATTGCACCTCTTTTCTTGCAATTGAGGTTGGGTGAAAAGTGAGATATTTATAACACTCTTAAATTGTTAAGACACCCACAAAGTTAAAGTGTCTTTTTGAAAATTCGAGACAAGGTGTCATTTTAGGACGAATAAAACAATAGTTAGCTAGATTAGTGCGTTTGACTCCGTGTGACCACAATAAAAATACGTTATGTTATAATATTTAACGGCTATCTAATTTTTCGGTCCATTTTTAGAAGTACATAAAACCCTTTTTAACCTAATTAAAATCGTGCACTTGCTAATACGAGTATAGATTTATCAATCTATGAAGTGCATGCTTTATGTTTATTTAGAGCATAGTTTTGTATTTTTTTGTTTTAAAATAAGTGACATTTTAGTTTTTAAAAAATTATCTTAAAACAAGTGTGATGTTAAAAATTCAAAAAAATAATTAGTAAGTTTTTCCAATTATACGCTAACACGACATCTACTATACATTAAATTTGATAGAACTATAATAATAATAATAAAAAAAGAAGCAAAAACTCACATCATTTAGAGATTTATAATTTTTATAGTTTCTACTATATTTGATGTAATATAGAGCATTGCCTTGAGAAATTTGAGCACCGAAATGTTTAGTGAATACTTTTAAGATATTATTTTATAAATACCGTCAAATATGAGGGACCATTTTTGTTATTTTGACACATCTGGGTGTGGGAAAACTTTGATAGATACGCACACAAAGAAGCCCCTTTCGTCTTCCTAGCTCGTGAATTTTTTTCCTTCAATTTGTTGGCGGAATTAACGGCGGTTTTTCGGTGGTGGTGCCACTGGTGTTTCCGGCGACATGACATAAAGTCTAAAGCGTTGCCGACCCAGGGTTCCACCTGAGAAGTGAGGACCTCCACCTCATTCGCCGCGTTTTTTCCTTCTTCGATCTCTGCATCCCGCAGCTTGCTTTCAACGATTTCATCTTCTTTGTAACTCGTGTTTTTTAGGTTTTCTCCTACCCTTTTACGTGTTTTGATGCATTTCTGTTTTCTGGATGTATTTCATATTCTTAATCTCTTCTTCTCTTCCTAGCTGCATGTCGGCACTGCTTTTGGTTTTTCGTCGGAGATAGTATAGAAATGCTACAAGATCGCACATTTTGAATTTTTTTCGCTTTTTTATTCCTGGGTATTTATTTTTTTTGCTTTTGTAAAGAAACTCACATTTTGAATTTCTCTTTTTTAAAAAAATAAAATTGTTGCGGGATCTCAGAATTCCGAATTTGAATGCTTTGAAACTTTGGATAGGCTTGAAATGACATAAAGCACCTGTTCTGATATTCTTGTAGATCTTTTTTTTTTCTCCCTCAGAAAAGCTATTGATTTTGATGAAAACATTTGTAGTTTGTCTTAAAAGACGTATTTTGAATTGAAATTAAATGGGTCCGAGTTGAACCAGACTTGATTAATGTTATGGTTTGAAGGTTTTAATGTTAGAATGTTCTAATTGATTTACTCTTCCATTTGAAGGAAAGGTGTAGTTGATGTGATTGATAGAAATGTCTTTGAAGAGCATTGTTCGTGAGATGAAAGATGGTATAGGGAATATATCAAGGAGGGGAACAGAAAGAAAGCATTGGAGCAACAGAACCCGGTCACATATAGTCCCTGATGTGGCCCTTTCTGATCCAATTGAACAAGGACAATGGGCAAATTTACCACCAGAACTTCTTTTGGATATCATCCGCAGGGTTGAAGAGAGTGAGGCATCATGGCCTGCTCGATCTGCCCTTCTCTTTTGTGCATCTGTTTGCAAATCATGGAGGGAAATTACCAAGGAGATTGTTAAGACTCCTGAGGAATGTGGTAGGCTTACCTTTCCCATTTCACTGAAACAGGTAATCACCTTAATCTATTTTACTTTCCTTTCTATGTCTATTTTTTATGTTGATTGATATTAAAAGATAGTGTCTTTTATTGTTTCCATGTTTAAACCAGCCGGGTCCCCGTGAATCCCCAATCCAGTGCTTTATTAAACGGGACAGAGCTAATTCAGTTTATCGTCTCTACTTTGGCATGACTCCATGTAAGTAATATCGTCTGCCTATCCTGTTTGTCCTGTAAAGATTTTAAGATCCATCTTTAATGGGGAACTTGCACTTAAGCTGATGTATTGTATCTTACAATCAAATTAGTACAACAGATCGGAAATTCAGAACCTTTTATAACTTCTACTGATGTTTGTGGTCTATCTTTTTCATCGGAAATTCTTCCAAGTCAATGAAAGATGCATAACTGATATTTTACTTCACGACAGCTGAGGATGAGAGGGATAAACTATTGTTGTCTGCCAAAAAAATCAGAAGGGCGACAAGCACAGACTTTGTGATATCATTTGTTGCAGATGATTTTTCTCGAGCTAGCAATATGTATGCCGGTAAACTGAGGCAAGTTCAATCAAATTTCCAATTATATTTAAATTAGCAGGAGGCAAAGAAAAGCTTCTACTTTCCATTTTAATAATGTTTGAAAACAATTTGACCAGATCTAACTTTCTTGGGACCAAGTTCTCCATACATGATTGCCAACCTCCAAGTGATGCAGCCATTCAACAACCTGGTAGTCTCAGTCGGAGATTTCACGCAAAACAAGTTTCTCCAAGAGTACCTGCGTGCAACTATAGAGTAGCTACCATTTCGTATGAACTCAATGTTCTTCGTACAAGAGGACCTAGGAGAATGCATTCTGCCATGCACTCTATCCCCTTGTCTTCAATCCAGGAGGGTGGCAGTGCTCCAACACCTAAATCATTCCCACAATCTTTTGATGAGAAGTCATTTTCTGGACCACTCGCAATAGCAAAGGAGTCAACCATGGATATCAGCTCCTCTGGCATTTCAAGGTCAGCAGTGACGGCGACTTCTCAAGAGCTGCTTGTGCTAAAAAACAAGGCTCCTAGGTGGCATGAACAATTGCAGTGCTGGTGCTTAAATTTTAAAGGCCGTGTTACGGTGGCTTCTGTGAAAAATTTTCAGCTAGTGGCAGCAGTTGATCCATCTCACAATATACCAGTCGCTGAACAAGAAAAAGTAATTTTACAGTTTGGAAAAATTGGAAAAGACATCTTCACCATGGACTACCGCTATCCACTTTCTGCTTTCCAAGCTTTTGCAATCTGCTTGAGCAGCTTTGACACGAAACCAGCCTGTGAATGATTTCATGCAGATTGCAAATCAAGATAAGCTCCCTTTCTTCTCTTTGGTTGCTTCGTAATGCTCCAAATTCATGTAGAATCCCTGAGAAAGAAAGTTCTCAACGCATGGCCCTTTGTATAAATGAGAATATTCGTTGTGCCAGTTTCTCCAATAGCATTCTCATGTTTACTGTTTCTTTGTACTAATATTATCCTTAAATCTTTTAAATTTGTTAATTCAGCTTTTTGCCACATAAATTTTCGTTAATCTATAGAGCCACTTTCATGCGCTTTAGTGATTATGATCCCTTTCCAATGTTTTTTCATGAGCATAAGTTCTCAGTCTGACCCTTGAGTTGCTACCTTTCAAAGCTGCATTTGTACTCTGAAAGACACCGATTTTTCAGTACTTCAATGACGAATCTTGGTCATCATAATCAATTATCTTGTTCTTACCATTCGTTCAAATTATTCACACCTAGTTTATAACACTATCAATCCCTTTGCAACTAAGTTTTCCCTAGGTTGTGGAGGCTATACGTCAAATGTCTCGTTTAACTAAGTTTCCCTAGCTGTTTCTTGTTGGAAGTGTAATAGTCCCTTGGAACTTCCTGAACTTGGAAATTTCAGATTGTTTGTGTTGAATTGGTATCTGGTTTAGCTGATGTTTTGGGCCACTTCCACCTAGATATACATAGTAGAGAGTTGGGTGACTTTTGTCTGTTCCAAAGCTCTTTATAAATAATAATATTTGGCAATTCTTAGACACGTTATCTTTGTTTCACGATGATCTCAAAGTCATTTTTCTTTTTTTGAACATCTCGAAGTTCTTTGACAATAGACATATTACACCAGCAAATATATATTATATACTTAACTTCTTGAATCACGTGAAAGCTACTATGTCAAGGGAGAGAACTTGCGCAATTTACAAGTCTAGCTATTATGTCCATTTAAATCTGCAATTTATGTACATAGATTGTGGTCACCTTGTTTGAGTTACAACATTTTAGATCCAGAAACTATGACAAAAAGCTTGGTGAAAACAAAATGTCTTTTTATACATGATTTTTTCTTATATCCTCATATTAAAAATACCATAAAACTGTTTTTTAAGGTCAAAAAACTTTTTTGAAATAAATATTTCTTTGTTCAACAAAACAAATAAAAACAAGCAAATTTCACATGTTGTGTAATAATTGAATTATGTATGTATTGTTTGAGGAGAAGGGAATAAACAAAAAAGAGAAATTTCCTTGCCATTACTAGGAATGCAATAAGATTACTTTTAAATAAGATAGAGCCAAAACAAAAAGAGGACTAAATACAAACAAGTATAGCACACCAAGAAATTCCCAATTATTATTAGTCAATTTCCAGAACTGACTCGCTCGTCAAAATTGAACAAAATAGAAATCTAGACACATACATTTTATAATGTCAAAGTTGGAGTTGGAAAAAAAAAGAAGAGAAAAGTAGAATGGCGGAAAACATATGTTCCTACCTATTTTTTTGGAGAAATTATTACGGGGTAGGAAATAAAACTCTTATTGAAGTGACCAGTCAATTGAGCAACTAAGATATAAACGTAATCAGTGTGATATGTTTGCAAATCTTATTAATAATGATGGTGTCCAAGTCTAAGTAATAAACAATGCCAAGTCGAAAAATGACCATAATGCTTTACTAATTTAACATAATAAAATTACTTATACAAGAATGATGATCTCCTTGTTTCAACCTTTCCCAAAATAGGCTATACCAAGGCATAAGTCAATGAAACAATCATAAAAAACTTAAGGAAGAAACAGAGTAATTGTTAAAACTTGAGAAGATGAGGGAACTAGAGGACACAGATGGATATTCATTCATCTTGTGTCCTAACAACTCCCAACTTTTTAATCAAAAAATGACATCTCTTTGAAAAGTTATCATACTTGTACATACAAAATACACATTTTTGTACATACAAAATACACTATACATCTGAATATGTTGTCCTGTGAAATGTTGAATCAATTAAATACAAACAAAAACTATAATTACACTTTCTATCCCAAGCAGCTATAACAATATGAATCCTTAGTGTCTATGCCTCTCCCTAACAAAAACTAGATGAACCTGTGAAATTATACACATCCTACCATGCAAAAATGTATCTTACTATCTTCAAACCGCATTACTTTCTATTTATCCTTTTGGCAGTAGGCGAACTACGTTTCGAGAAAAATTTCCCAAAAATTCCTGTTCCTTGGGAACGAGATTTCGGTTGAGTAAAGTCAGTGGTAGGGGGTTGGGGTTTAGGAATGTAGACTTCCGGTTCGTAAGATTCTCCAGTATCACTAAATTCTCCCTTCAGCAGTCTCAACAACTCCAAAGCCATTGCCTTTGCTTTGTTGTTTCCATTAATAGATACAGAGACAAGTTCAGGGATGACACCTTCATCCATTACCAGTTGACAATATTGAACCCGTTGTAGGCATAAAGAAAGAAGAAAATCCACAGCATGTTCCTGGTCCTTGCGATTGTCACGTTCGAGCAGTTTCACAACTGCTGCAATGCATCCATCAGTTTCAGCTATAGCAATTCTAGCATCTTCTTTGTTGCACAAATTTTGCAAAATGATGACACAATTTCTTGCGAGCACTGTATCCTCAAGAAAAGGAACCAATTTAGGAACCAACTCTGAAGGTGCAATCAAGGAACCAATTTTGCTACTTCCTGACATGTTACATAATATTTTGATGGCTGGTTCCTGCAATTCTCTACTGTGGGCATCAAGGATCTCCAGGAGAGTAGGTAGTGCACCAGACATGGTAATTTTATGGTGACAGTTTTGGTGGCGGGACAACACTTCGAATATAGCAATAGCTTCCTTAGAAACCTCCGAACCAAGCAATGAGGTCAAAAGAGCAAATGCGTCATCGTTCAAGTATGGCAAACTGCTTCTGAGACGAAGGAACCATACAAGGATCAGTATGTGGAAGCAGAATAAGATAGAAGACCTCACTTTCTAGTATTTCAAAAAGGCCCAGAAGCATTAAACACCGAGGGTATCAAGATAATTAATTGAAATTCAAATTGGATTTTGAGTAAAAAAATTAAGACATGTTCACATTTCATCAGAAAAAGTAACTACTTGAAAGGGATTTCAAAATTTTGTTGCATGGATTTCTCAGCAGAGATTTTGTTAGAATAATTTGTTGCCACAGAGGTTCTTTGAGCAGTTACCTTTTTACTAATCCGCTGAGGTGGGGGACTCGATCTACGATAAAGAATCAGACACTGAGAGAGACAGAGAGAGAGAGAGAGAGAGCAGGTTTACCCGCATTCGTCTAGAACTGCTAATAATGACTGACATCCCAATAATTGAGCATCCTGATCATTACATTTATGTGCATCTTTCATGAATCTGAAAAGTTTTTGAATAAAATTGTCCGATGACATCCAATTGCTAGCTTCACCGTTTTGTGTCAACATGTTTCTGATATTTCCAATCAAGTTGCATTGAGACTCCCAAGAAAGTGAACTAAGCCTCGTTAAACGCTCCAGTTCCATTTCATGTATGCTTTCACGAGATTGACCTTTATGAAAGTCATTTGAAATCTTAGAATGCGAAGCATGTGATGCAAAACTAGCATCTGAAGTTCCCAGTGATAAATTGCTGAAGTCTATATTTATAGATAGATCCATCATTGAACTGCTCAAGCTAGCAATTGAAGTGGAAGATGATTCCCATGAGTGACCTACTGTTGCTTGTACACTGGGATCAACAACGCTGACCCCATGTGCTGCAGTCCACCTTGATATGAGGTCCTTCATTGAGTTATTTGGGGTTGACGACAAATGGACCAATTTCCTCTTAGTTTTTGGACATGTATCATTACCTTGAGCAAACCATTTTTCAATCCAAAATCTTTCATATGTTTGTCCAGAAGCAATGACAACAGGATCATACATTAGTCTTGATGATAAAGGACATTTGAACTCATCCGGAAGTCGAGAGCCGTTGAAGATATCTCTTTGAGCATCATTATGATTACATTTCAGATGAGATTCCACTTCATATTCAAGGGAGTCCTCATGCTGCAGAGATCCATTCTCTGTGTGCTCTGCCACGATAGATTTGCCATTTTTGTTGAGAAGACTCAGAAAGAACAATAAGATTTTCCTTTTTGGTGGATCACCCTCCCCAATTTTCTCCAGTTGTTTTTTGATGGATCTTTTTTCTATCAAAAGATCTTTTGGAGATGTGATACGCAGGCTCCGCATAGCAATTTGAATAGCCTCAAAGACATGTTCTTCCCCTGAATGAGTTGTAGATGTATACTGATGAAGTAGCTTGCTCAATACCTTCCTTGCCTCCTCTTCAGATGGGTCCAAGCTGAATATCCCAGCCTCCAGGTCAGCAACCAGTTGTGATATCTGCAGCCAATAATGTCATTGAAGTGCATTGCCAGAGCCATCGAACAGAAACAGAAACCAACCAGGTAGAGAAAGGGAAAGAAAGAAAAAAAGAATCCACAGTTTAAGAGTGATCCTTCTTCTTCTCTTTCATTGAAAAGAAAAGCTTTGAAAATAATTATGAAGGAAATAAATTGGACGAGCGCGCAGGATCAAAAAAACAAAAAGCTCTGGCAACAGTAAATGGATAGCCTGATGTAATCGTCATTTAGTTTAACACAACAAAGTTATTTTCGATTAAAACAGCATGCACTCTGGCTTGGATGTAGAATTAATAATCAGGACACACCAACAATGTCTTTGCCATCAAGATGGACAGAAAAAGAAAGCAAATAAACACAGATAAATCTCTAAAATAGAAATTTTCTGACTCACCTGTGTAGCCAACATTACAGGAACCATATTCTGCACACAGCTCAAGCTTTGCTCAAGCAATTTTTTTGATTTGTTGCATCTTGAAAGTATAACATTTCCAGTTAGTGCCTGAAAATATGGTGCTAATTTTTATTAAGACTAATTTTCCGTTGTATGAATGAACACATTAATTATCCGAACAGGTAGATTGATAACATAAAGAAGGATTGCACTTGCAGCATTTACAATTTTACACTTAATTGCACAACCTTCAAGTGTGCTAGTAGTTGAAACTCTTTGGATCTTCCCTCCCTTCCTATGATATATAGAAATGTAATAAAAAAAAATACACTGGAAAACTCCTACAGATGTTGACAATCAATGAAATGCCAGCCACTAGCCAAATATTATACACTCTTTTCAACTAATTTCTGAAGCAAGGAATCTTCTGTTAATGGGATATGTATTTAATTAAACAAATAGACAGAACTAGTTCTGTAGGATTGAGTAAAGATGCATACCAAGTATAGTTTACTGGATTCACTACAATGCTGAAGAATGTCCTTGGCTTTGTCAAGTGCTCTGGTTAACTGGCAAAGTATCTGTATTCCAGGGTTGGATCCAGGACGGGCTTCTTCAATTGCTGGAAGCAACATTGCAACTCCAGTAACAAATTTAATTAGTTCCATGCACATTAGACGATGCACCTGTAATCATCATCCAATAGAGGATATATTTAGTCATAGAAAGGCTTGTATGGCTAAAAATAAATAGCACAATGGGACTCGATAATGACAAGGAAACCATGAAATTTGACAGGTACATAATCCATGAACAAAACTTAGCAATCTGCAACCTCGTAAGAACAAAATTTAAACCAGAATAATGCTGCAAAGAGGTAACCACTTTAAATTTCAGATTTAAATTAGCATCCTCACTGAAGATTCATTCCAAGAGTTAAATAACTCTTTTATAGTTCACCAGGAGCTAGAGCTGACCCATGCAAAACTCCATTACCAGAAAACATCTTTTTCCATTCTCTTTTTATACGGCAAAAGGACTAGTGACTATTACTCCTCCTTAATGTGAAGGCACCAAGATTAAGAGGAGTGTTGCTCTAGAGATGGGTGAGATCCGGAATTTTTGACACATCTCATTTGTGATTAATAGAATGACTTGAGAATAAATTGCCTTAATTAAACAAAGTGTGGAGATAATATCAGGAGCTAAAGAAGAGAACAGATGGAAGAGCACAGATTTATATACCTTAATGTCACGAGGAGATGGTATCCCAGCAACTGAAGCAGCATCACTCCCCATAAGGAAATTCTGCTAAAGAAGAGCAGATAACTTACTTTGTAAATTTTAGTAATAAATACTAGTATCAACCAGTCAGAATATAACAGAGAAGAAAACAAGACATGAAAATCCATATGAACGAAGGACAAATTCAACAGAAATAGAAATGTTTCCAAAAAAAATAAAATTATTTAGGCATACAACTACGCAATGATTCTATATCAGGATTCATGGCTTCATTAGCATAAATTGACAGCAAGAGCTTTGTGTTTACACTCTTAAGTTTGTGATGAACAACAACCTATATAATCACGCAATCAAAAGTGGTGCTCTCTCTAAAGCATTTAGATGAAACAGTCACACAATTCAATAAGGTATCAGAGCTAGCAAGAGTTCTTGGGTTTAAATCTCACGGCCACCCAAAGAGCAAAAAACTATTTCCACATAAAAAGAATCAGGCCCACACATGACATAGCCTAATTAAGTAAACACAAGAACAGTCAGTCACACAATTCAAAAAACAGATCTGTCATACAACAACATGATGGTCAAAGCACCATGTATCATGTTCATTTAAAGGTGAGAAACTCTATACACAAATCCATAAAGAATGAAAATTCTACTAATAAAACCATTACATCTCAGGGTTTAAATCCGCACGAATACTCAATTTCTCCTCTCTCTTCAACTTTCAAAATAATCAAGAAACACAAAAACAGACACATCCACAGATGCATAACCACATCTGTTTTCATTCACAACCCTTTTCACAGACTAACTCAAGAAATAAGAAAGTTGACATTGAAAAGCCAAAAAGAACAAACTTTACTTAACAAGCAATTCAGAATTTCTTTTGGTATCCATAGCTGATAGCACCAAAACCTAAACAAATAGGTAAGATGCAGAGTATCCATACCTAGGGGAGAGTAACAAAGAACCCCTCTCTGCTTAAGATGAAAACTCAAATTCTGTATAGTTCCAATTGTTTCTTTACAGTTCCAGCAACAAAAAACTGAAGTCCACTTTCAAAAACCTCATCAAATTCCCAGCAAAAGCGAATACTAGTCCCAATTCTACACGAGGAGAAATGATCAAAAAAGGAACTTTCTTTCTTTTTTACCCAAACAAAATAATACCCAATTCTTTCTCCTCAAGACTGGAAAAACATCCTCATATTCGCAATTATTTGGTTTTGATAACCAAAACATTAATTAAAGCTACAATCTTTACACCTTTGACGAACCTCAGAAACAATAGTTCAACTGAATATGTGATAATTATGGTTGTAGAAGCAGGCGTGGAAGATTTTCTTGAATATATGAGAAGAGTCAACACATAATACTACTAGTCTCAAAACTCCAAAGAAGACCGCACTAAGCATAAAGATGCAATTTTTCACCTTTGTCTAGTCGTCAATCAACCCACACAACTACCATTGTTTTTTAAATATTAACTACCCAAAACTGTTCAGTAAGGGATGTTTCGTTTATAGTGACAAATTATAATGTACGGTTTGTTTTAGTAAAGCTAAAAATACAAAGATATTATATGATGAAGAATATTGTGTAATTTGTTATGTGATGAATTCGGAATTCTCTTATTTAATAAAGTGCATTTTGACTTTAGATACTCTTATCAAGTAGTACAAATAATATTTTTTATCTCATATTAAATTATGTATAATTTCTGTAATTGGTTTTTAAAAGTTATGAAGTAGTATTAGTGGACATCTGGACAGGAATTAAGTTATATTTGAAAAGTAATAGTTAAAGTTGAAAATCATATTTGAAGAAGAAATTATGATTTAACATACGTTTCACCCGAAAATAATAGAGAATTTTATATGAAACTAATTTCTCTTATATTCTAACCAAACAATCCCTCATATTTTAAGGAATATAGTAGAATTGGTCAAATGTTATAAATATATTACTACTGACAAAAGCAAAAGGGTAGAAGAAGTAATAATTAAGTAATGGAAAAGGCAGAGCAGCCAACAGGGAGTATTCTTTCAGGATAAAGACACAGGTCATTTTCTAATCCTCGTTTCAATTTATTGTGTAATTGTAATTTGTCAAGAAATTTTAAAAACTAAAGAGAATTTTAATTTTTTGTGATATTAATGAAAAGATACATAAAACGTATCAATTGTTTCTTTGAGCTTGATTTTTCACTTGGTAATAAAATTTCCCCAGTCATATTATATATATATATATATATATATATAGTTGAAATTGAAAAATTATTTAAAAATTACTTTCTTATACAAATAAAATAAAAAGTGCTACAAACAAATTGAAACTCCTCCGTCTCATTATATGATCACCGTTTGATTTGATACGGTTACTAATAAAAAAAATTGAAATTTGTAGTGTAAAATAATTTTTAGATACTTGTGTGTTTATATATATCATTAAATGAAATTATAAAAAAATATTCTAAAATTAATTTTTTTCTAATTATAATATAATTATATTCTTTTTTAAAAAGTGAACATGAAAAAATATCACAGAAAATAGGACGAAAGTGTAAGTATTTAGCTTGTTCCATTAGCCAATCGCCTAAGTTGGCTATAAAGTTAAACCTCGTTTGCCATTCGCTGTCGTTTAAACCTTTAAAAGAGGAAATAGTGATGTGACCACTGGGCCCTCTTGATGCTTAAAGGCCCAGCCAAATAATTGCATGGACCATGAGATCTCTTTCCAAATCGTAGGCCCCTGCTACCAGCTGTATCTTTTGTCTTCTTTGACATATACATGCATATTTTATTTATTTTGATAAATTACATAAATTTCATAGTTTTAATATGAAATTACAATATATTCCTAATAAGTTTCTAATTACATTAATTTCTTAAAAATTAAAAAATTTGGATACAATAATATGTAGCTCAGATACATTAAATGATGTCTCGGATACATTAATATGTAGCTCGAATACATTAAAAACTAGTTCGAATACATAATATGTAACTAGGATACATTAAATATTGGCTCGAATACATTAAAAACTAGTTCAGATACATAATATGTAGCTCAAATACATTAAATACTGGCTCGGATACATTAAAAAAATAAGGGATTTCAGAGTTTTTTAAAAGTAACAGGGGATAATGGAAATAAGTGAAACAAAATGTGTGTATTTCTATAATTTGTCCTATTTTTTATATATATTTAAATTAATGTAATATTTTTATCTTTTATTAATAAAGAAGATAAATAATTAAATAAATCTATGATCTTACACAAATAACATTTTAAGAAGGTTCTATTTAGATTATGTCAGCGATTTGCTAAGCAAGCTAAATTTGTTCACTAAAAAATAAATAATTCATTCAACTATTTTTAAAGGTAAAATTTAGCCTACCAACTTTGACAATATAATTTAAAAAATGGTCTTACAAAGCAAATTCATATAGTCCAATAAAATTGACACTTTTTTCTTTGGTTTTTTGGAGCAAAAACATATTTCCTTTCCTTTTGTCACTTATAGATTAATTTAATCATTCTTTTTTAAAAAAAAAAAAACAGATTACTTTATCTCGTTGAAAATAATAATCATTACTTTATCTACTTCAGATATTTCTATTCACTTACATATAGGGGAGTAAGTTTCTTTTTTTTTTTTTAAATAGTAAGAAATTATTAACGGTAGGAAAAAGGGAAAATAAGAGACAAAAGTTAACATAATCGAACAATTAAGCTACTATGATTTTTCCAATAAAACTTCATCATTTCTCTGTAATTAATTATTTCTTTATAAAAACACAAGTCATAGCTTTCTTTTATTTTGTCGGTGTATTTACTATGACTGCTTATTGGACCGATAATTTCGCTTAATGATTTAGCCAATTTTTAATAACTCAATACTAATAAGTCAATTTTATAATTTGCTTATCAATTACAATTTAATTTTGAAAGCCCTTAATATTTATCATTTCTTAATATTTTTCATTTTTCTAAAGTGGCGGAAAGAAAAAAAGAAAAGGATAGGATTAATACTTTATTGTTAATTTGTTTTTTCTGTTTAGTTTTATTGTTGGAGGGATAGACTTTGACTACGACAAATCACAAAAGTGTGGTCACTGACTTTGTCAAGAGTAATTTGGGTGGAGATTATGATTTGTGGGCAAAAATTACTCCCGCGTTTTATATTAAGGGGTCGTTTGGTACAAAGGTTAATAACACAGAGATTAGTAGAGATTAGTAGTGTAGAGATTAGTAATGCAGAATTTATTTTTATCAAGTGTTTGATTCATTATTTCTCACCTCATATTGTGTTTGAATTAAAACTCTATAAAAAGCTTATTTCCAATTATACCCTTGAATTATTAGGTAATTGGGTCAAGGTAGATAATTGCCGGACAAAATTATTTTTTATGGCCTTCTAACTAGCTATGAGAAGAACAATTTTGTTATCATGTTTGCTATTTTTTCACTTGAACTATTTGAGGATAAATAATTGTCATCTTCACTCACAAAATGTCATTTTTCAATTTAAAAAAGATAAACTATCTACTTTTAAAATCGAAAAGACGGTCAACAATGGTAAAATTGAATAAACCATCTAACATTTACACATAAAAATTGCAAGTTGTAGTTTTAATATGTATGTATGTTTTAAAATCTTCAACATACAAATAATTAGAAAACCACACAAATATATATATATACACACACACACATTCAATTAAGATCACAAGCGTCATATACTCACATTTCAAATTTGTATTGAATTTATTTAGTAACAAACAATTCTCTCTAAATGTTTTGTAAGCTAATTTATTTAAATAAATTTACTAGTACAAATATAAATTATAAAATCAAGAAAATAATTAAAATGATTTGAGGGATATTTTTGTCTTTACATAGGCTTATCCCATGGTATTATATCTTATGTATTACTAATACCTCCAAATGGTATTATTAGTAATACATAGACTCAAATTCCTATTAAACATAGTATTAAATAATACCTTACCTAATACATGGATTATTTCTTCTAATGCGGTTTACCAAACGACCCCTAATTGTTTTATGCTTATCAAAAGTCAATTAAATTAACTTATAAAGTTAAATTATATTAAATTGATTTTATATTTTTAAGGTATAATTAAAATATTTAAAATCTAACAAACTAGTGTTCTCTGCTTAATTGGAAACATCATTTTCCTTATTTTAAGAAATTTGTTTTCTAAAATAAAATACTTATTGAAAATTTTGACCAATCAATCATGGTAAAATAAAAAAATAAAAATATTTTCCTACACACCCTCAAAAGAAAAAACTTACGTACTATAAAAACTGTTCCATCCGTTCCAATTTAGGTGAGACATGTCGTTTTTCGAGGTCAAAGAGTTTAAGTTTGATCGAGAATGCGCATGAAATCTTTATTTTTTTAAAATGAAATCTATATATTTGTAAATTACGTAAAAAGTACTATAAATCACAATAATTAACAATACAAAATATTTAAAAGATAATGAAAAAATTATGATAAAAATAGACTTATTTAAATCTCAAATTTAAAATGTGTCGCATAAATTAGTATGGGGAGAGTAATTTTCTTGCGTTGCAGAAAAAAACGATTATAACCCATTGACAATCTTGTAGACTACGCTCTCTTTCACCTTCCCACGCGTCTACCAATTATTATTATTTTTAGTCCAAAGAGTCACCACTATATACTGTGAAAGCATTTGACCAAGTACTAATATATCATTGAAGGATTAGCTTTATGCATTTACTATCAACTTGTCAATTTTAGATTAATTAGGAGAACACTATATATGCATGATAATTAAGAGTCAATACACGTGAACGTTAAGTTACCTCTATAGTCAACCCAATTTCACTAACTACCCAAAACCTAAAAACAAAAATCTTTTGAAATATGCCCAATTAATTTCATTTTCATTTTTCATACTGTACTAATATTCAACAGAATTTATTGTTTTTTTTAAACTATATGACACCTGAGCCTAACTCAACCTCAAAAACTAGCTCATGAGGGGAGGTTTGTTCAAGTTCATATAAGGAGACCAAATATTTATCTCTCTATCGATGTGGAGCTTCTTAACAATTTTGATGCCATACATCCATTTATTAGAGAGGATGTAATCAAAACTAACTTATCTGCCTAATCTAGGTTTTGTAGGTTAAGCTGGTTATAATTGGATCTATTTGCCGGTTATTAATTGGTATTTAATTTTCATGCAAGTGTACCTTTTAGAAGACTTCGTCCTTAATAATGGGTCATAATAGAAATAGTAGTTAGCAAAAAGCCAATAAGACGTTGTAGGTAAGAGGATTCGTTGCAGTTGAGAATTGAGAAGTCAAAATCATAGGCATCTGCTGGGAAAATGAATGTGCAACACATTTGACTGCACCAAACTCTAAGCATTATTAGTGTATAATTAATATATATATATATATATATATATATAGTGACTAGCCGTTATAAATATCAGACCGAGCGGCTAAATGTGTAATTTCGTTTTCTTTTCGTGCAATTTTCAGAGATATAAGTATATATTTTAGAGTGACGGAGCAGCCAACTGTGTAACTTTCCCTTCTTTTTGTGGGATTCTCGGAGATATACGTATATATTTTACTTCACTATATCTTAACAAAAGACATTATATATAAATATTTTTATTCGACATATATATTTTAGTTTTATGGCTTATTCACTAAAAAGATTCATTTTTACACGAAAAAGGTCTTATTTTTATACAGAAAAAAAATATTTTCTTTTATTCATTTATAAATGGTACTCTAGAAGCGATATTAAATGTTCATAAACAACCATGTAATTTAATCAATGAATGCCTATCCGCTGGTCTCAGATGTCACTATCTATTTATAGGACATTAATTAAATGGGGTAAAAAATAATAATAAAGGTACATTAGGTGCAGCACGTTGAAATATCCAATCGGTTGCAACTTGCGTGTTGATGAATTTATAAACATTTCTTAATTCGTCATAATTAAGAGATCTGTCATAATATCAAAAGGAATACCTTTTACAAGTCTTACATGGTACCAACAAAACCAGAATACTTGGAGATTGATGAGTTTTTTTCAAGTGATCGATCTTTTATACGAACGTATATTTTTTATGCATGAAATATACTAGCTCATAATATGGCTAAATGATCTCTTTCCCTTTTACATATGGTGTATTGATCTCCCAAGTTGAATGGTAAAAAATGCACAAATATCTTATGGACATATGATGAAGTAATATAATCTATTATCTATAATTTTTTTTTCCCCAAAAAGAGAATACATGGTGTTTAACGAATCATGAACAACTTCTAGCATGGTGCTACCCACAAACTCAGAAACGAAAAATAAAGCACTAATTTAACCTATTCATTTGTAATCACAGAAATTAACGAAAAAGACATTGTCGTCATTTGATAATTTTCTTCGATGCATCTGTCAGAGACAGATATTAGCATAACAGAAAAGAATAATAATTCTTAAAAACAGAACCTTGTAAAATAAACATCAACATTAGACGACGATGACATATTTGAAAATTGAAATTTCACAAATTAACGTCATGCCTGCGACTCATTCAGAGTTCTAAACCACAATTGAATCAGTCAGTGGATGTGGGCTGTTAATGGGCTTCAGATTAGTTTTGGGAACTAGACCTGGAGGGAAAACTATAGCCCAATACGGGAATACCGTCATGCCATATAGTATGTATACACACTGATGCTTTATAGGGAAAATTATATAAAATAACAAACTATTAGTAATTCAAATTAAATGCTATAACCACAATTTGATTTAATTGTAACCTGTAGCAAACTATTGCCATTCACCTCTCTCCCTGAATTTCTCGCTCGTCACTCTCGTTTTCTCGCTGGCAGTCTCTCCCTCGCCTCTCTCACTTTATACCAACATAAATGTATAAAATGTGTTTGAGTTTGTATAAAGTGAGAGAAAATTGTATATATACATATCTTTTCATTCACCTCTCTCTCCAGAGAATCTCACTCGCCTCTATCACTTTATACAAACACAAATGTATAAATTGTGTTTGTGTTTGTATATAGCGAGAGAAAATTGTATATACAAATATAAATACATATATTTTCGTCCTATACACTTATAATTATACAAATACAGATTTTTCCCTGCCCTGTTTTCTTTTGTCTTTCTTTCTTTCTCGCTTTATACAACACATTATACAATTGATTCTTTTGTATATGTATACCGAAACAGATTATACAATTGCTNTTGACTATACTAAACAATGTTAATACATTTGAAAAAAAATTACATTGACTTATGAATGAGACGGTAAATAACAAGATGAACGGAAAACTAGGCTTCAATATAAACTAAGAAAATAAAAGAATATTATGAATGATTTCTCTTCATTCAACATTTAACAAATAAAAACAAAATATTAAACAAAATAATTATAACCTTAATTTCATAATCGAATACATAATTTTTTTTTTGTTGATTTTAGAATGATAAGGGATTTTTTAGTTGAACAAATAAAAAATAATCACAATAATCATATATGTATATATAAAGACTAGAATCAAGAGCGAAAAACATTCAACAAAGAAGAAGACAAAAGGGTTTTTTAAATTGAGAATAATAGGGATTAGTTCCTTTATAGTTGAGTTTTTTTTTTTTAAAAAAAAATTTAAAACAAAAAGAACAAAAATTGTTGACTATTGGACTTTTAATTGTAAAAGTAAAAAGTTATTCTACTTTTTATAGTTTCTAACTAAAATGTGGCAATGGGGATTCGATCCCAGGTTGGCTGGGAAAATTGAACCCCCTCAACCACTCGGCTAAGCTTCAGACTTGTGTTAGTGGGTTCAAAATTTAATATATACATATAAAATTTTAAAAACTGATTAAATATACATATATATACAGTGTTATTTTTCAACGAAGTGGGTTCATATGAACCCACTTGAACCACTGTAGGTCCGCCCCTGTATACACTGATACTTTATAGGGAAAATTATATAAAATAACAAACTATTAGTAATTCAAATTAAATGCTATAACCACAGTTTGATTTAATTGTAACCCGTAGCAAACTATTGTCATTCGCCTCTCTCCCTGAATTTCTCGCTCGTCACTCTCGTTTTCTCGCTGGCAGTCTCTCTCTCGCCTCTCTCACTTTATACCAACACAAATGTATAAAATGTGATTGAGTTTGTATAAAGCGAGAGAAAATTGTATATATACATATCTTTTCATTCACCTCTCTCCCCGGAGAATCTCACTCGCCTCTATCACTTTATACAAACACAAATGTATAAATTGCGTTTGTGTTTGTATATAGCGAGAGAAAATTGTATATACAAATATAAATACATATATTTTCGTCCTATACACTTATAATTATACAAATACAGATTTTCCCCTGCCCTGTTTTCTTTTGTCTTTCTTTCTTTCTCGCTTTATACAAACACACATTATACAATTGATTCTTTTGTATATGTATACCGAAATAGATTATACAATTGCTTCTTTTGTATATGTATACCGAAATATACATACTAATAGCCATATCAAACATAAAATTTGCTATGGAGCGCAATTATACAATCTATAGTTATAACATACAAATATGAATTTTATGTTTGCTAAACCTAAAATTTACTCTTATTTATAATGGTTGGCTGAAGGTTAGATTTAATTAAATTTCCCCAAGTTTTATTATGATTTTGACGCAGATTCAGAGCTAACAAGATGGGGAATAACCTTCAACGAGATTAAAATTCTACTATTGAATCAACTGAACTATTAAAATTACCTGCAGACATTATTAGTCCACTATAACAATCAGATTGATAAATTTCCATGATCATGACAAATGTAGACGATTTTTTAATATGTTGAACAAGATTCAGAGAAAAATTCGTTTCAAAGATGATTCCCTTCATACTTTTTCCAATTGGGTTGGAGGTACAGGATTCTATACCTTTTTTTCAACAAATTATATGAACAAAACAAAAGAAACAGCTCCCTCCTCCCACCACTCACTCCCAAATTTTCCTTCTCTTCACTTTACCTTTTTCTTTTGGGTCTTTTTCATTTTTTTAATCCATGGAGAGGACTACGTGTGCGAGACTTGTTTTTAGGAAAAATTACTTAAATACACAACACTTTTTTACCTATTTTCAATATTTCCCTACTCTTTCATTAAAATACAAAAATCCCTTATNTAAGACCATAAGATTCAAAGACATATTTTACTTTTTTAAACTCCACACTGATCATGTCAAAATCAAATAAAGAAATTGAAACGGAGAAATACTAATTAGACAAGTTGTCCGCCATTGTCCATACATACTTTTAGGAAGCACCTCATTGTGAAAAAATGCCCCAAAAATGGAGATTTAGTCAGTGGTAGATATAAAATGATAAGGAATCCAAATATTACCTTCATAAAATGAAATGAACCGAAGGACCACCAATAATTGTAGCAGAATATCCATCCTCATTTCCAAAGGTCTCTCTCATGTTGAATATTGTTGTTTGTGGAGACGGGCACAATCAATTTCTCACAACTTAAATTTTATTATATCAAAATAAGAATCCGCTTCGGTCTTACAATTTTTACAGGCAACTCTCTCTTATTTCTTACTCACTTGTTGTTTGCTCTCTTGCTTACTTTCTTACTTGATTTCTTTCTTGGTTGCTTACAACTCAAATGAACCACCTTTATTTATAGGTGGTGATGGAAGAATCTAGCTAAGGGTTTTGCTACTATATTCTAGAATGTTCTTCAAACTATCTATTTCTAGAACATCTCTAGACTTTTCTCTCTGGAATGCTCATTCTAGAGATCTTCCTTTACTTCTTTATGACTCTTGAATATTCTAGATTCTTCTTTGAAATGTCTTGGATATTAATTAAGTTGGTGATGATTTCTTAATAGTCCCCCTCAGTACCAACTTTATTTTCTCTTTCAATCATTTCAAGCGCTTCTTGAAATCTTATAAACTTCATGTCGTCTAGGCTCTTTGTGAATATGTCCGCTACTTGCTCTTTTGTCTTAATTTGGTTCATTTCAATTTCACCTTGAAGCACATTTTCTCGAAGAAAATGATGGTGTACTTCCACATGCTTCATCCGAGCGTGAAATACGGAATTTTTCGTCAAACGAATAGCTGACAAGTTATCACAATATAATGGTACGATATCTTTTGATGGATGATGCAAGTCTTTCATGAGTTGCTTTAGCCATGTGCTCTCTTGTGCTGCCATCGTTCTTGCTCGATATTCTGCATCCGTAGTTGAAAGTGAAACAGTTGGTTGGCTTTTGCTACACCATGATATTGGCTGATCCCAGGTTGAAAACATATCCAGTGGTTGATCTTCGAGTATCATGGTCACCAGCATAATCTGCATCACGTACAATATTCGATTATCTTGCAAGAAGCTCATTTCATATAGAATAGTCTATAGTCAATAGTTCTTTTCATATACCTTAATATCTTTCTGATTGCTTCCAAATGAGGCTTCTTTGGTTTCTGCATGAATCTACTAACGACTTCAACTGCGAAGGCAATATATGGTCTGGTCAATGTTAAATAGATAAGACTACCGACAAGTTGACAATGCATTGTCTCTTGCTCCAAGTCATTGCCTTCATGGGAACATAGTTTTAAGTTAGGCTCCATCAGTGTAGAAGATGTCTTGCAACACATCATTCCATATTTTGGGAGTAGATCTCTCGCGTACTTTTGTTGTCCAAGGAATAATCTATCCTTTGTTCTTTCAACCTCAAGCAAGGAAGTGTTTTAGTTCGCCCAACTCCTTCATTTGAAATCGCACCATCAAATTTCTTTTAATTTAATGGATCTCATCAAAGTCGTCTCATGTGATGATTAAATCATCTACATAGACTAATATGATAGCTAACCTTCCTTCACAAGCTTTTACGAATAAGCTTGAATCTGCTGGTGCTACTTAATAGCCACTTTGGATCAAGAACTCGGTAATTTTTTGTACCACGCCTGGGGGCTTGCTTCAACCCATACAAAACTTTCTTCAATTTGCACACATAACCAGGATGGACTCTATTCACAAAACCTTGTAGCTGATCCATGAATATTTCGCGATCCAATTCTCCATGAAGAAAAGCATTCTTTACATCCATCTGCCATAGTGTCCAAGACTTACTAGTTACCAGAGCTAGTAACACACAAACAATACACTACAAGAAAAATAGCTATCAGCGAAGAGAAATCTGGTCCCTAAAAGGCTGATTCTAGTCCCTAAAAGTTAATAGTGACCATAAAAAACTGGTCGCTTCCCATCCCTATAGGTCTCTTCGCTAAAAGTCAATAGCGATGTGTTATTTTTACTGGTCCCTAAAAGTCTTTGGGGACCAGGTTTAGTCTGGTCGCTAAGACATCTTTAGGGACCATTTATCTGGTCGTTAAATTGTTGTTTTGTACCACTTTTTATGGTATTTACAGACTTATAGCGTCCACATTCTCTGGTCCTAAAAGTCATATTAGGACAAGGCATCTGGTCAGTACAAGTTTTATATTGTAGAAATATTACTGTTTATAATATAAAACTTCAATTGCATAAAGACAATAGATCAATCATGGCATGCCTTCGTATATATATATATATATACGCAATTATAAAAATCAGATTAACATCCCATCAATAGCAATGTATTATTTTACAACCCAATATTAGTCATTACATTCACTATAGGAAATTTGAAAAATTGTCAAACTGTCTCGGCATAATGATAATCTCATCTTCGCTTTTGGTCGGAGACTTGTAAATTCATCAAATCATCTAAACCTTGTCAAAGACATAATAAATATTGTTCATAACTACTAAAAATTCCACTAGAGAACTGAAATTAAACATAGTTTAGACCATCTAATAGATCTAAATTTCAACTTGCCAATTTAAACGTTGCACTCAATTCTAAAGCAATGTTCTAAGAAATACATAATCTTTCATTATAGATGAGCATGTAGCTGCAAATTTATGGACAAAATATCAATGATAAAAGTAGAGTATATACTTTCTAATATGTTAAGTCATACAAAAAAACATACGTAGAACAAGTAGTAAGATAGTAACATCTACCAAGTCTAGAAATAGATAACATGACTACATGTTTTTAGAATTAAATAGACATTATATGTATGAACATTTTTTTAAATTAATGATTGATTGTTGTGTTAGTAGATAATGCATTTCACAAACATGGTATGCGATTGAAGGTCCAAATTTTGCTACAATCAACGTAACTATAATAGAAAGAGAAGGGCTGGCACAACTTGATATTACTTCTTCGAATTTCATCCAAGTCCACTTTGACTTGAAGGGAAAAGAAAAAGATTTTCTAGATAAGAAAATAAACCTAAAGGCTCAATTTAGGGGAAAAACAGATCTCTAACTTTTGGAGGTTTTCATACATTCCCTCATGAAACTTAGCCTTATTGTACCGAAATTCATAGGTTCTTTAATGATTTCATAGTAATCTTCCACCGTAAAAGAAACAGAAGATGTAATTTATTACGAATACCTGGCCTTTAAAAACCAAAGCCAATCATAAGACCAATAGAACCTCAGCGCGATCAACTGGTTCTGCAAACATTTAATGGGTATCCGTCCCTCCTAACATAAAAGTACACACTAACAAAGTAGTAAGATGTATTATGTATTTCTTATTGTACACGTAATGTGATAAATATCAAACTTAATCTAATATGAGGATGACTGTAACCATTGCAGAATCCAAAGTATGAATTAAAACTTTGAAGCTGATGCTTCTAAATAAATAAAATAAAACAAGAAAGATCATTAAGTTCATACTACATACAATGGTTTATCCTTTAACGCCATTTTAATCTAAGGTAAAATATTATTCATCGATATTTTTTCCCTTTCGAGAACACATTAGGCAGTTTTGTCCCCCTTTTTTTGTTCAACAGTAGTTAGACTTGGACAACATGCAAAGAAATAAAATGCAGCAGAACAAAATTGAGAAAATATTGGTAAGTTTTGGATGATTTTGAAAACTCAATTGAACGCTGATACAGAAACAAAATGGACATAAACCTCCTTCCTTAAATTTGTATTACAATGCTTGATAATTGTATTGAGTGCTATATTTAACATACAAATTGTCTAACGGAGCTCGAAATATAGTAAATCTTGTAATACTTCTCCCATAGGTAACTAGAGTTTTTCATGATTCTTTCTTTTCATTTAGCAAATCTGGTGATGCTCTTTATGTTTTCACTGTAGCAGGGGAGTCCTAACAATTTAGTTTGCATTCCTCAGGACCCAATATAACTTCATCAAGCATGAATGGTATGCAAGGGTAGGTACTAGGACACTCAATTGTTAATTATACTTGTACTATACATGTACTATCTTTCCAGTTTGTCTAGCATCTCTCCATGAGACTATCTTAATTCTTGCCTCTAAATATTTCAATGAGAGCAGTAGTATCCTCAAACTTCTCTACTTTATAGATTTACATTTGAGATGCATTTTCTCTGTTGAATTTTAAAATTGGTCCAAGTGCAGTCATGTATTTGATTTAACAATGCATATAGTATACTTTATGATGTATATATACAACTCCATGACGCAAGGTGTGTATCAAGGAGATTCCTAAGAAGGAGTTGAAATTATGTGCATATTAGTCTTACAATATATTCTATCAGTCATGAACTACAAAGAATTTAAGTCAGACGACTCTTTCACTTATTATTTCTTTGCAAGAGTTATCTAGTAACACTAAAAAAGTAGAAGTAAACTTACACTGTAACGCACGAACTATTAACAACTTGACATAGCAAACAATGTAAGAAATTAGTCCAAAGATTTTTACAACATTTAAGAATAGTTGAACTTTCACTCTGTTATTTAGAAAGGATTGCACTACTACTGAAGTATACCAAAGTCTGCACTAGAAACCGTAATATCAAGGGATTTAGAGAAATATTTTTACCTTAGACGAGAACTATAATTGACTTGTTCACCAAACCTTTGATCTGAAACCTGAAAATGAGTGGACAACTTCTTTTGGAGAAGAAATAAATACACAACCAAAAAAGTTTTTTTTTCTTTAAAATAGGTAACTTTCATAGCCAACAACATATTATTTCAACCAAAAAACACATATAGAACTAATTCGGTGTCGTACATATAGAATTTGAAGCACACTATAAAAATTATAACAAACCAAGCAAAAGTCAAAATTTAGTAGATTAAATATCGCCAATAAGATAAAAGAAGTAAGAATTCAAGCAATTGAAGTTCACTTTCAAAACTAACTACATCAATATGTACAACTTCCTGATAACATCCACTATTTCGAAATCTCCGTTGGATAGTTGATAGCAATAGTGAATGTTCATAGAATTAGAAATATTTCACAGCTTTAGAGGCATTCGTTATTATTGAAAATATCAAAAGAGAAGAACTTGAGTTTAAATATCAAGTAAAAGAACCAAACAACAAAGTTAATCATGAATATATGGTTTCAGACATGTTATCATATTTAAACTTGAAAACTTGAGAGGGAAACTTGAGAGGGCATGAAAAAGAGGAAAAATAGCCCTGCTAGGACTGAGCTTGGATTGAAAGAATGGATAATATATAACAATTTTTTATGTAATTCGCAAACATATAGAGCAATCAGTACAATCCAAGAAGAACACAATATATTATATAATATGATTTGTTACTTTCTCTGACCACCCCTCTTGAGCAGCCAACACATATATACAAAGGAAAAAAGTACCAATAGTGTGACTCAATTGAGTATTCAAAATGAGAAAAGTGGAATCTGAAATGAGAAAAGAACTCAATAGGTATTCAAAACGAGATAAGAGGAATCTGAAAAAAACTACTAAATCAAAATTGAATTTCATAAATCTAATACCATCAAATCAGTGAAATAGAAAATTACCCCCATTTTGTTGATTATTACGGTTGTTGCAGAGCCCAACTGGAATCTTCTTCGTCAAATCGAAAGAGCATCACTAGAAGGTGGGTTACTCATGACGGGAAAGAAATTAGCTTCATTGGTTTCTTAATCTTGCGTTATCAAAGAATTTTGAGGTTGGTGATGTTGGAAGAAGCAACTTTAGTCGATGAAGATGAAGAAGAAGATGTGTATTCAATGTGAGGAAACTTAAAGGTGAGCAGATTAGGGTTTAGGGATTTTACTATGTCCCAAAAAGAAAGAGAAATATATTTTAATTTAGTGAGGAGCGGTGCCTATTGACCCACTAAATTCTGTTTTCGGGACCAATTATTCATTACTATAGAGACTGGATTTAATCTCTTCGTTGTAACAAAAAATAAAGAGACCACAAGGAAAACTCGTCCCTATAAGGATACTTTTAGGGACCAAATTTTCAACTTCTCCCTAAATGTTGGTCTCTAAAAAGCCTTTTTCTTGTAGTGATAGTAATTTTTGCCACAGGACTAAATGTCTCGTCATAGTCAAGACCATACTCTTGTGAGAATCCCTAGGCCACTAGTCATGCTTTGTACTGCTCGATAGATCCATCAGGACGTGTTTTCAGCTTATATACCCACTTACATTATATGGGTAACATCCATAGGTTTAGCCACTAACTCCCAAGTTTGGTTTAGCTTTAAGGCTGAAATCTCATCTTTCATTGCCTTTCTCCATTCACTACTCTTTGAAGGTGGTAGGTTCCTTGACCTTGTCAACCTCAGCTAGTGCCGCATTTATATACTTACATGCAACTCTCTCTTATTTCTTACTCACTTGTTGTTAGCTCTCTTGCTTACTTTCTTACTTGATTTCTTTCTTGGTTGCTTACAACTCAAATGAACCACCTCTATTTATAGGTAGTGATGAAAGAATCTAGCTAAGGGTTTTGCTACTATATTCTAGAATGTTCTTCAAACTACCTATTTCTAGAACTACCTTTTCTAGAACATCTCTAGACTTTTCTCCCTAAAATGCTCATTCTAGAGATCCTCCTTTACTTCTTTATGACTCTTGAATATTCTAGATTCTTCTTTAAAATGTCTTGGATATTAATTAAGTTGGTGATGATTTCTTAACATCTCATTCTATGATTGCATCCCCATTATAGTTACCCTCTTCCCTCGCTCATACACTGTTATACTGTTATATGTATATATTAATAAAGAATTATTTTTTACACTATTAAAAAGATAATAGATAATTAAAATACAATAAGTGTAACAAATTAAGTATGTCAAAATATATAAGTTAAATCTGAATTCACGCGGGTTTGATAGCTCATGAATCGATCAAGAGGCTTAGCATTTGATGTACGTGTGCAAGAGTATACACAAACTGAAATTAGTGTATTGACTATTAAACAGAGATACTATTACTTAACACATTTTTATTATTTAATTGTGGCAAAGTAGGTAAATTTTTTCTTTTTGTGATATTGATAAAGGTGAGATTCAATTTCAGAAACTCTACCCGCTCTAATACTATGTTAATGTGTGCGACCTCTCATTTAAAAACTTAAGATATTAGAAAGAAAGCACACTTAATTATTTAATTATACATTGAACAACTTTTAAAAATTAAACATGTTTTCTCCTTAGATCTTGATACAGGTTGATGATTCGATGCAGTGAGATGTGACAAGACTTGGTTCCACTAACAAAAAGGCAATGGTCCTTTTGGCATAACAAATATGCTAAATAGATATGAGTAGTATATAGGGGGCCGCACTCCTACATAATCAACTTGGCACAAGAATCCGAAAGCACTAGCTCAACAAATATCATTCACATGTTACCTGACATAACGATAACTACCAATATTGTTTAAATTACTTGATGATTTTTGGACGATATTGTAAAATATTTTTGGACTATATTCTACAATTAGTACATTTTACCCTCCACATATTCCAAGTCAAGATACTTCTACTCTGACCTAATAACCTTACTTTCAATCTGTATCAATCTAAAGGCCTTTCGATCAGCAATTAATTATTATGTACTAGAAATATACACGTTTATCAGAAATAATACTTAGTTAGGTTTCTGAGATAATTAAATATTCCACTGAGATTTAGTTCTTCACAAATTTATTTCTAGTTTTATGTATTTTTATAATAGATCTTCATTTTTGCATATAAGAGATTTGAGTAGGTTATTTTCTTTCTATGTTCAATTTATAAGCAATCATACAAGATTAATTCCTCACTCTATGCCGAGCCTTTTTGAAGCAAGATATATACGAGCTTATTCTTATGTAGAAAATGAGATTGGATAATTCGAGTATTAAAATGATGGCTAATTTCTGATTTAGAAGTTGAAAAAGTTTTTGACAAGACTGTGAATCAATGATCTAAGTTTTCCAGCCATTGATCATCAGATGACCCATAAGATCTGGATGGGGATATGAGATGATATCATATCATAAAAAAGTTATAAGAATTTCTCTTCTATCCTAAAATTTAGAACCGAGTTATCATATCATAAAAAATTACAAGGTGCCAGTTACATCAATAGCTAATGCAGACCCCGGCCCCTACTAGTTGCTGTGTCGATTACTCGACCCATACTAATTACTACTACAATTTATACTACTGCATTTTGACATAATACTCCTTCCGATTTCTACTACATCGCGTCTAATTTACATGGTTCAAAATCTATTTTTTGTGCTTATTTCCTTGGACTTTTAACACATATAGTACCTAAGCTGAAATTATAGTAATTTTTAAAATTATTTTTCTCAAAGAAAACCCACATAGTACCTAGATTTTTAATTTTTATCATTTATTTACACAAAGCCTGTTTTTGTAGTGTAAATTGTAGTTGGAAATATTTTATCAAAGTAGTATGACTGGGTTGAGTGGTAGAATTATCCCAAGTCATTGAAAATATGTTGGTTATATTCCAAGTAACTACATTTTTATGTATATTTCTAAAAAATGATCAGTTTTGACCCACTTTTTAGTTGCGTAATTAGCTTCCCTAAAGGAGTCAGGTGTGAATAACATCATCATTAGCTTGGATGAAGAATTAATCTGTTCAGTGTTGTGTCCTACCTACACAATGGTCTTCAGCTTATAATGATTTAGGATAGAAGACATAATTCATGAAGATAAAATACTACATCACTTTTACAGAACATAAAAGTCAGCCAATAATGCAAACAAGCTTAGCCTATATCACTTCAGGTCAGTATAGGATATTAAACAAAAAAAATTAGATTGATACATGGAAAAATATAACTCCCCATCCTTGACTTATTAGAATGTCTAAATCCTTCGGGTGACCCAGTTGTTTGAGCTTAGAACTTCCATGAGGTCTCAAGTTTGAAACTCTTTCCCAGCGAAAGCAAGGAGTTTGCGTTTTGAATCGAACTTGTCTAGTGGGGGCTACCTCTCCTATGTAATTTACGAGCTATTGCATAGGAGTGTGATGTATTACCTATGGGTTTCCCTTTGTCAATGTCTAAGCAGTATCAGGCCTTACATAAGCTGGATCAGCCAACCAAAGTCTAGCTAAGTGCAAAAGAAATACTTTTTTATTGGATTCTTAAGAAAAGGAATGAGATCATCAAGTTCTAGTGAATTTAATAGTACGGACATGAAGAGTAAAAATTTCTTTCGTCATCCCACCTATATATCACCAATAAACAATCCATTAATTTCATCTAATTACTATGGTTTATAACTTTCTTCTCTAATTAATTATTCCATTAGTCTTATCAATGTACAATAATATTCCACTACAAATGTTATACACCAAGAGACCATGAATAAATAACATCTCCTTGATATTAACTGATTCTCCTTCTTCACCATTTAATTTGTTCCACGTACTTGTGGTTTCTAAATTGACGAATCACCCAATGATTCTTCAATTTGTAAGAATTTATATATTCCCCAACTGGCATACCCCATCCCTAATATAAATTCAACACATCCCTCAACAACTTCTCACTCACTCAGTACCAATTTACAATTCATAGTTTTCAAGCTTATACTTCAGTTTCATACACACATTTTTATCAAAAAAAAATGACATCAAATTCACTCACTGCTTGGACTACAATAGAAAACAAGAAATTCGAGCAGGCACTCGCGGTCTACGACAAGGACACATCTGACCGCTGGCAAAACATTGCTAGATACGTTGGTGGGAAATCAGCTGAAGAAGTTAAACATCACTATGCTATCCTTGTAGAAGATCTTAAGCACATTGAATCTGGTGACGTTCCATTCCCAAAATACAAGTCAGGTGGAAAGTCTCGTTAATCTATTACAGGTAACAATTAACTCTGGCTCAAACTTTATGTACATATGATGCGTGATAAAAAATTTAAAAATATTTTTTGTATGCTTGGCCATGCACATTCCGTTCAACTTGTTATCCTGTCCATGAGCCCACATGAGATGTAATCCCTCTAGCTAGACTTTTTGGATAAAATTCTTAAGGTCCAATACTTTCTAAATACAGGTAAGAATTGAGAGACAGCTTCTTTTGTCTATACTTAAATTAGATACTCCGTACCCAACCATTATCTAACTCAATATTTTATTCCGTACTTTGAAATCTTTAATATGTGATTCTGATACTACCATAAAGTTTGTCTTGACAATATGAAGTTTTTAGTGTCTTGTTTTGATTTTTTTTATTAAGTCATGTTAGTGGCACTGTTTATTTTAATGTATCAACCGTCAATTCATGAGATGCGTCAAACCTTTTTTTTGGTTCTAAGTAATTGATTAAAGTTCCTCTTTGAGTACAGGAGTACGAGGTATAATACCCGTCAAAGTCAAAGATATGTGGACGAATTACATACGTGGAAAGACATATTTTTCTCTCAAGATTATGAATACACTAAGCTATTATTTTCTTCTTAGATATAGTGAGATGTGTTAGTGTTATCATTGTATAACCCTGATTATTATCGTTTCGAATTAATCGGCATAATATAATTTATGGACGCTAAGTAAAGATATTGTGCTTGATGAAATGATAAATTTCATATTGTTGAGTTGCAGTACATTGTTAAAACAATTTAGGTAACCATAATGGATGTTTTTGAACGACATTCGTATGGTAGATGAAATACGTACGAAATCCATGGACTCAAATTTAATGAACCCAACAATTATTGAACAAAGCTTGATACATATGTGAAAAACTATTAAGGGAATAGATCGAACCAAAAGTGAACCTCCAATGCACTGTTAAAATTAAAATTACCACGCTATGATTTACCGCCTTCTGACCTAATTAAGGGAAGTTCGTTTGAATTGGCTTAAAAGAAATAGCGTCTAAAAATAAAAATTCAAACTTAAATGAATTTTAAATCAAAAAATAAAAATATAGGGGAGACCTACTTTTAGTTTTTAATTTTTTTAAAGTCATATTAAACTTATTTTAAATACTTTTTAACCTTGTCAAACACTTCCAAAAATAAAATAACTTAAAAATAGATTTAATTAACTGTTAAATCAATTCAAACATACTCTCATTAGCCTAAAGAATAAATTAAGTCAAACAGTTGTCTATCCATTCTCGCTAATGACATTTGTTCGTTATTTCTGGAATTGCTTATTCGTTCGGCTATTAAGAGTAAAATACGTGACTATATCATCTAAAAGTTTAATTTTTGTTGAAAGTATGTGACCATCACCTCTGACTATGTTGATATCATAAATGTCGAATGAAGGTCTTGGACCTGATTCACGCTTTAATACTTAAATAAAAAAATAAAAATTGTCTAAATCTTATAAGTAGCCTACCGATCTCATTAACCACATTTGTTGAGAGTAATTTTTGGAAAAAAAAAAGAAAGAAAGTTGTCCACTGGTTGAGAGGTAAATTCGCATAAGATGAAAATAAATAAAATTCAACGGTAAAGACTTGGTCTTAGCCATTTTAATTACGTGGCAGTAAAACATAAGACTTCATTTCACATGCATCCACGTTGCTATTTTGGTTCTCTAAAGAATCGCTCTTTCCAACTTCCCAAGTTTATATATAACTTCCTCTTCCACTCTCAACTCTTTCATAATTCCCAAAAAAAAATAAAAAAATTGTTGATAACAATTCATAGTTTGAAAAGTAATCGAAACATTATTCTTAATAATAATTATTAATACATATATAAGTAAAATAAAAATAAAAATAAAAATGGGTTTGAGGATGGCGTTGTTTATAGTGTTGTTTGCGGGTATGTTAAGTGTGAGTTGGTGTTGGGGAGAGGAAGCGACGGAGATTGCGAAGCAGAAAGCGAATATGGGTGCAGGAGACATAAATAATAAAGCCCAACAGGCTAAGCAAAGTGCGTCCGAAGCCATTGAAGATGCTAAAGACAAAACTGCTTCTTGGACTGATTGGGTCACTGCCAAATTCTCTCAGTAAGCAAATGCCTACTTACTATTTTGAGTAGTTGATACATGTGTTCAAATTCATTTTATAAAAAAAATTGTGTTTTTGAGAAAAATCTTAAAATTGGATAAAGTCTTTGGTAAAAGGACGTTAATAAACACTTTCTAAAATTAGTAATCCATTTTTCAATACTTCCTCAATTTTAATTAGTTTATTTATTTTCAATACTTCCTCCATTTCATATGAAAAGTTATAATTAAAGAGTTCGTAAAAGAAAAATAGAAATAATCTAAATTCTGCCTAATTACGATCTAAAAAAAAGAAATAAATTAAAATGGAGTGAGTAAATAGAAATTGAAATTATTACTTGTACATAAAAAAAGGACCAATGAACTGCGGTAAGGCCAAGGCCTAATCCCTTTGCTGGTACTTTTCACCTTNTTTTATAAAAAAAATTGTGTTTTTGAGAAAAATCTTAAAATTGGATAAAGTCTTTGGTAAAAGGACGTTAATAAACACTTTCTAAAATTAGTAATCCATTTTTCAATACTTCCTCAATTTTAATTAGTTTATTTATTTTCAATACTTCCTCCATTTCATATGAAAAGTTATAATTAAAGAGTTCGTAAAAAAAATTAGAAATAATCTAAATTCTGCCTAATTACGATCTAAAAAAAGAAATAAATTGAAATGGAGTGAGTAAATAGAAATTGAAATTATTACTTGTACATAAAAAAAAAGGACCAATGAACAGCAGTAAAGGCCAAGGCCTAATCCCTTTGCTGGTACTTTTCACCTTTGAGATTTTCATTTTAATTTGAAATTAATTTTTAAAAATTTCCATAAAAATTAAGTATCATATTATCTTTATAAAAATAATTTTTTCATCGTTAATTTATATTGGAACGGATCGAACATTATGGATATATAATTGATTTTTCAACACTGATCAACATGATCCTTGATTTGCATAGGTAATGTCTCTAGTGTAAACCTTTTGCAATGGTGAAATTAAAATAGGTAATTAATGGCCTTTTTCGTTGTATGACGAACATTTAGGTGTTGAAAAAATCTGTTTTGTTTAAGAGATCTAAAATTATTGAAACGGAGGAAGTTGATTAACAAGTTTTTAAAAGTTTGATTTTCCCTTTTTTAATCAGACAAGTGTATGTGTTATACAATTACTCACATAACCTGTAAAGGAACAAATTAAACTCAAATATATGTGAAGCATTTCCAGGTGAAGGTTTGGAAAATTAATTTAAATTGGTTAGGCAATGTTTGTTACTTCTTGTTACGTGTTTGACCACTCTCATTTTCAGGCACCAAGATGATGCAAAAGACGAAGCCCAAAGATTAACAGATAGAGCCAAGGAGACTGCATCAAATGCAAGAGATTCTGTTAATTCTGCTGCACATGGTACCTTTTCCTTTGTCTTCAAGCTTTTAGAGAAACAAGAGACAACTTTTACGTTGAAAGAATTACTAATAATCAGATGTTCTTTGCAGAAACCCAAAGGTATGGTTCTCAAAAGGCTAAGGAGATGGCTGATGTAGCATCTGACAAATTCGGTGATGCGAAAAATTATGCGTCCAAGAAAGCCAATCAAGCTATGAATACCGCTAGTCATGCCAAAGAAAATGCATATGATGCTTATGCCTATGCATCGGAGAAAACCGGCCAAGCCACAAAAACAGCTACCGAGTTTGCCAAAGAAAAGGCACATGATGCTTATGCTTATGCATCTGATAAGGCAGCTCAAGCCACGAACATTGCTTCAGATACAGCGGCCGATACTAAAGAAAGTGCCAAACATAAGGCTTATGATGCTACCGATTTTGCCAAAGAGAAGGCACATGATGCTTATGCTTATGGTTCTAATAAGGCAGGTCAAGCAACTAACATTGCTTCTGACATGGCCGCTGATGCCAAAGAAAGCATCAAATATAAAGCTTACAATGCCAAAGATTTCGCCTCTGAGAAGGCGCATGATTCCGTGAATGCCGCTTCCGAAATGGGTGGTTCAGCTAATGAGAAGATTAGTAATAAAGCTAAGGATGCCTATGCTTATGCCACAGATAAAGCCAAAAAAATTGGTAAAGACAAAGCGTATGATGCTTATGGATTTGTATCTGAAAAGATGAACCGAGCAAGGGACGGGGCTTCTAATATTGTTGGTAATTCAAAAGACACAATGAAAGATAAAGCATCGGATGCCTATGACTTCGCCGATCACACCATAAGAATGGCTACGGATAGAGCCAATTATGCGAGAGACAAAGCTTATGCTGGATATGAGGGTGCCAAATCAAAAGTGCATGAAACTTACAACTCTGCCAAGAACACGATGAATGAACAAGCAAAGGATAAATATGAAACGGCCAAAGAGAAGGCTTCGGACGCTGCAGGTAATGTTGGAGCAAAATTGAAAAGTGCAAGTGGCAAGGAATTATGATCAACCATAAGAATGGCTACGGACACCCCCAGAAATCCTCAATTGAAGTAATTTTCTATCCGGTGAGTAGCTTAGATTTTACTATTATATTTTTCTTCTATTGTTACATTTTTTTTTAAAGTTGGGACGGATGAAATTGATGAACTCAATTCTATATGGTCATAACTTGTGTTAAACTTTAATTTAATAAAGAAAATGACGACGCTTATTATGCATATTTTCTTTGGAACTTGTCACTACTTTCATTGACGATATACAGATATAGATTTTCAAATATCTTTTGGGTGAAAATTTGGGTGAAATTTCACAATGTGTTTGATCATAGTATTTGAAAAACATATTTCACTTTTTTAGAAAAATATGATTTATACACATAAGTTTTAAAAACTATCAAAGCTAATCATAAGTTTGTATTACAAGTCAATTGGATCTTCGTTGCAACAAATAACAAGTAGTGTCCATGACACTGGAGCAATGTGGTAGTTTGGAGTGAGTGCAAAAAATATCATTCCATACATCGTGAAGTAGACAAAGCATATGACTTTATTATCTTGAGCCAATTGTTCATCATTTTCATCAACAACCACATTATCACTTTCATATTCAATGAATATTTCATCACTACTTTGGTGTTCACGTAAAAAATTATGTAGTACAACGCAAGCAACTACTATAGAGGGTGTTTTTGTAAAAGATAAAAGTTTGATGTAAAATTTTAATTTTTGAAAGTTCCCAAATAATGAGATTTGGTTCAAATTATCAAAAATATTTGTCAAATAATGACAAATTTCATGGACAAATATTATTAGTTAATTTTTCTATGGCCAAACGGGTCCAAAATAGGTGCAAAAGTGATTGTACCAACTATTAAAAAATAAAATAATGTTACTATCGTTGAATTTGAGTAGTCATGTACGAGAATACCATTATTTCAAATTATGACTACTGGAGTGACAAGACCTATGCTTAAATATTGGGACATACCATTATATTGTGGGCTCTACAGGATAATAATACTGTTCCAAAAGTCACGTACGTTCAAAAATCAAAAGGACCACCAAAAATTGTGTTGATGGAATATGATTTTCTCACTTATATTTTTATCGAACCAGTTGAAAAATGCAGATTAAAAATAGATTTTTACTGAAATATTTTCAACACAAAAATTTTTGTATGAAAATACTAAGAGTATTATTTTTTCTTTATTCATTGATTCAATCAAAATATACGTGCGAAGCATTTCACTTAGAAAAATAGTGACATTTTTGTAGTGAGTTTGCGCTTGTTCTCCATAGAATTTAATGGCTAAGATCTGAATGGGTCATACAAAAATCTTTTTTTCAATTTGGACGGTTCCAAATTTATAGTAGAACTAGTATATTTTGAGTTATAGTAAGCATAAAAATCTTGAGATTCGTTTAACTTTCCTCCGGTATTGAGGTGCTTAAAGTTTTCATCTGCTTATGAAACACCATAGATAATACTGGATCTAAGCCTTATCTTCTTGATGCCCTATTGGATGATAAATTTAAATTTAACACGTACAAATTCAGTCACAAAAATTATGTTTCTTTGCTTTTCGAGTTGGAAAAAGAAAATTCTAACCGTAACCTAATAGACACTGGATTTTTTTTTGTGTAGTAATTTATATTTTTTTAAACTTGGAACTCCATGTTTATTATTACTGCAACACTGCCGATAGGACACTTATTTTAGTAAAACAAAGTATTAATAAAGATAACAGTGATGGTATTTTATAGCAGTAATTCTTATCAACTTTAAAAAAAAGACTAATTATAGAGAAGTTTCTTGTTGGAAACACTCTTCTTATTATAGGATAGTAATGTCTTGATTTTTGCATGACAATCACTATCGATCACATTTATGTAAACACCAAGTGCAACAATCCAAGAGTATCAAAACATATCAGTTATGCTTTATGTTTGTACAGGCGATATATTACAAGTTTCATCTATCTATAGTTTTATATATATAGAAAGAGACTTATTTTGCAGAAATAGCAGATAGTATTAGTTCTACTGCTGCATCGATCACATTTACACCTTTACAAATCATCCAGGAGCTTAATTTTGGTAACACTAGAAGAGCACAAAACGTTGTAATAAGCATATTAATCTCATGTCACCTGGTTGGGCAACGATGGCTAATGGTGTTATGTTTGTCACATGTTTTGGCCCTAATTTTTGACCGAAGAGTTTCTGGGATGATATAGGGCCCTATACGTACTAGTCCATTGTACTAATAATTAAGAGCATTATTAAGCCTATTGAACTTTTACTTTCTAATAAGATCATAGTATGTAATTAAGCATACTACTAGTTTCTTCTATATTTATTTATAATAGAGCATAAAATCATTGTACGAGTCTGTTAATTCTATTACCTACTAATTAGTTCAGTAGTTCAATTCCCGTTACTTTGCCTCTCAATTATAGCAAGAACGGTGAAAGAGAGAGAATTGCATTTTTATGTTTAATTTTTTTTTTTGATAACCGAGAAATTTGTGTGTGATTCGCCCTTTGGACCAATCACAGCCTCTTTTTATGTTTAATTTTGTCTTTGTTATTTCCACGATTGATACCCGACAACACAAAAACAAGGAAAAATACAAAACAAACTTAGCGATCGCAATCCAATGCACAGAAAGGGGAATTTGAGGAAACTTTTGTGATGAATTAATTGGTACTACTAATTAGTACTAACCACATAAGGTCTTAAATTTGAAGGTGCTGAAATCTTGTGATCAAAGAATTAATTACTATTTGTCTAATAAAAAACTCATCTTATCTATATCAGAATTATGCACAAATTGGGATTTTGTAGTCTTGCCTGTTTAAGTTTGTTTCTTCTTGGTTGCTTGTTTGCTGTTGTGCATCCACACTTTGAACACTTGTCTCTTCACACCCACTTCATTACAAAACTGATGCACTTCTTGTTCATCTTGTTTCTGAATTCTCCATCCCAGTTTCTCAGCGAACTCTAGCATTCTATCTTTCTGTTGTTGACTGAATTTCGTTCGAAATCTCTTCTTCGACGCCGAAAAATTACAAGGCTGAATTATCCCTTGTCCTCCGTGAAACATATTCAGATCTTCGCTTGATGATTCAGCTGCAACTCCCGTGTTCCCACCGAAACTCATCATTACTGGTGCCATGTGACCTCTTGGATAGCTGTGTGAGTATTTATGATGGTGTTGTTGCTGCGTAGGCACAGCTGGAAGTGAAGGCGGAGTTTGGTTGGGTATACGGTGGTTATTTCTATGCACACCAGGTGTTTGTGATTCGTCCTCAGTCTCTTTCCTATGAAAATTGCGATGACAATCACAAGCTGCACATTTCAGGTATTCCGGTGTCTCTTCTTCTCCGCTTGGCATGAATTCTCCGCAACCGTCTCGTACATATCCTCCCATATTTGCAGCATGATTTTTGAGACATTCTTTGTACCGGACGGGGGTAATATTCCTCTCACTTGCTGAACTAGTAGATAGTTGTCGAACTGGATCTGGATCTGAATTTTGAGTAAGATTATGCTGATCTAGGGTTTGGTTAGGGCTAAAAATGGTATTTTCATGGATACTTTGTTCATTTGTTGTTCTATTTGGTATATTTGAAGCTATAGGAGCAGTAAGGAATTTGTTTGCTGCAGAGGATGATGATTCTTGCTGGTTAAGATGAGATGGGTTATAACTCATGGGATTGGGATTAGGCAAGCCCATATCCTTTTCTTGGCCTCTGTGTTCCATAAATCCTAATTTTGCTATCTGAAATGACTGTCTGATCTTAAACTTTCACCTTCTGGTAATCTATCCTAAGTTACAAAAAAAAATCTTGTAGGTAACACAGTGATGTATCATAATTGGAGGACTAATCAATTGAGTGTGATATTTTTAGTGCTAAATCCACTGTATGTACTATTAAAGAGGCTGATAAATGGACAAAGAATTGACCCAATGATCTTGGTGCTGAGCTAGCTAGTAGTAGGGAGTAATAATTTCAAGAAAATTGAGACAGACGGTCAACACGGGATAAAACTAGACTTTGAAGGTCATTGGTTGTAAATTACAGAAATTTGTTGGCTAAAGAGAAAATGAGGAGGATTTAGAGTAAGGGGTAGAAGAAAGAAAAATAATTGAATGAGAGAAGATTTTCTTGTGTCTCCTTAAGAGGCATCCAACCCAAGAAAGCACAAAAGAAAGAGAGTTTGGTAGGTAAAGTAAGAGTGATGAGGGAGTTGCCATAAGACATTGATGAAAGTAAGACTTACTCCACTAAACAACCGACAAGGTCATGTTCGTCCTCTTCTGCAGCCTGCACACTGGTCCAACAATCTCATTATTAATACGCTTAACGCTTCCTTTCACTATGTCAGAGAATACGGGAAAACGTGGAATATGAGAAGAAATTATAGATGGTGACATAAACTAAATATGGTCCCTCTAATCTAATATGTAGTGGAGTATAAACTCTTCACCAAAACACAAGATAACAATTGCATTTGGCTAACAGCCGTATTTTCAAGATAAGACAAAATAGTTAATTAATAATCAGAGGCAATTAGGCGGTGTTATTAGAAAGAGAAAGGGCATAGGAAGGGGGCCTTTTTGGTACTGTAAAGTGTGAAAAAATAAAGTGGGGAGGAGGGGGAGTATATTATGGTCCACGGTAAAGCAATTGCAGCAAGTTGTTTCCGTTAGTGTGTGTGTCAGATGTTATACACACTCTTTTTCTTTCTAAAACGACAAGGCAGTGCTTGTAAAGCAATTGCCTTTAGTTTTCTGATGATGATAACTGTTTCTACAAGCAAAATGGCATCTCTGCTCCCTGGTTTTCATTTCTGAAGTAATTAAATCACTTTGTTTTATTAAAGTGATCTTAGCTTTATCTTTTTACTTCCATGTTTTTAAGAGGCAGATAATTATTTTGATGGGGAGAGGGATCCAGTTCCCCATTTGGGGAGAGGTATAGTCAAAATTTCATTGTTTGGGACTTCGTGACAGCCTAAAATATGGGTCTCATGTAAAGACTTCCGTATTTGTACCTGTTGTATGAATGCCCGCGGAATTTGTTTGGCGTGGGGTTGTCGAAAAAAATTAAATAAAGGAAGAGCTATATATATAGATGATATTTTTAATGACATGAGTTTTTTTGGGGGAGTCGTGCTTGACTTAGCCAGCGTTTGAGAGTAAATTTTGAAAGTTCATCTTCATTAGTCTGTTTGGTCATGAAATTTTATCGATTTTCAATTACTTATAAGCTCCAATTCACAAAAACTTTTTTAAAAAATCAAGTAAATCATAATTTAGATTTTGAAAAATACAATTTTTCAAGTTTCAACTTTAAAATTTATAACTGAATGGGAGCTTAGTATTAGAGACGGAGGGCAGGTGTTCTATTTAGAATTGACTATTTTAGAAGTTTTAAGATGGAGAGGTTGATTGTTCTTCATGTCTCCCAATATTTATATTATTTTGAGTTGGGATAATGTTTGCTATCACTGCTTCTTACGCAACATAACTATTTTAGTATTGCAAGTAAAATGTACACCAGAACTTTAAGATAAGAAAAATGAGGGAGAAAAGACATGGACGGAGTGTTTTTGTCCTTCAATTCTGACACTCTTTTGAGTCTGGTGGTCTGAATGACTAACAAAAATGATAATGCTTCATCTGATTGCTTACAAATATAATTAAATTTAACAGTAGTCATGTGGTTAAAATAAAAAAACAACTTGTGTCGTTGAAAATTTCCACTACCTTAAATTAATAAAAATAAAAGAGAGTTGCTCGAACAGTAAATACTCTTTTAAAAATAATAATAAACGGACATACAGAAAGTTCAACTTATCATTATATTAGGCAATAAGCTTAGCTATTATTCTGTTAGGAGCTGGAAAGAAGATACTCCTTCTCTCTCTAATTACTTGTCCATTTTTCCTTTTATAATTATCCCTAATTACTTGTCCATTTTGATAAATCAAGAAAGGACAATTTTTTNCGTTGAAAACTTCCACTACCTTAAATTAATAAAAATAAAAGAGAGTTGCTCGAACAGTAAATACTCTTTTAAAAATAATAATAAACGGACATACAGAAAGTTCAACTTATCATTATATTAGGCAATAAGCTTAGCTATTATTCTGTTAGGAGCTGGAATGAAGATACTCCTTCTCTCTCTAATTACTTGTCCACTTTTCCTTTTATAATTATCCCTAATTACTTGTTCATTTTGATAAATCAAGAAAGGATAATTTTTTTTACCTATTATACCCTCAATTAAATGATTAATTACTTTAAAAAATATAGAGCTTTTCTTCCACTTCATAATTAATATGAGTAAAATAATAAACTCACTATATCATTAATTGATTTCTTAATAAATGTGTCAATTCAAAAGTGGACACGTAATTAGGGAAAGAGGGAGTAACACTGAACAACTTTTATGATCTTTGCTTTTGATTATGTGTCGGAGAAGGATTTGGAAATTGTTCCTGGCCATCACTGCACCACCGTCCAATGAAAGCTTAGGAGCATGATAAATTATTACTCCCTCCATCTCATTTTATATTCGAAAAAGAATACTGTTATAACTTGTGGTCCAAAATAAATTGTAGAAATTTGTGTGACTGTAAATCATTTCATTAAAGATAAATAGACATTTTATAGTTAAATTGTTACTTAATATAGAAACGTGTCATTCTTTTTGAAACTGACTAAAAAGGAAAGTAAATCACATAAATTGTAGGGCTGGGTATAAACATCGAAAAATTGAACCGAACTAAATTGAATTATTTCGGTATTTTGGTTTCGGTATTTCGGTTTTCGGTATATATTTTTGTATTTTTTGGTATTTTGATTTGGTTTTCGGTATGTAAGTTTTGTATTATTCAGTTTTTTGGTTTATCGAAATATATTATATTATATAATAATATATATTAATATTAAATAATAAATGTTATAATTTAATAATTTATATTTTATTGGTAAATTAGGTCAAAGAGACAGAGCACTTTTCAAAGTTCAAACTTCTCTAATTTGCCGCAGCCCGCACGTCGTTCAGTTTCCACTTCCGGGCTCCAGCATTGACCAGCGACTGGCCAGCAGGCAGCACGCAGCAGGCCAGAACTCAGCACCTCAGCGGTAGCCCGCAGCAGCCGCCAGTAGACCAACACTCAGGCAGCACCACAAAAAGATGTACTACTAATTTAATTAATCTAAGGATCACTTATTTTTAGCCCATTAAGCTGAAAAATCAAACAATAAAGTTACAAAATTTAAAAATTTAAAAATCCCACTAAGCAGGTCCTAAAAAATATCGAACTGAAATAACATAAATTAAATCGAAATAATAAAAATCGAATCGAACCGAATTATTTTGGTTCGGTGTTCGGTACGTGTGGTACAAGAATCGAAAACTAAAAAAATTAAAAAAAAATGAAATTGAACCAAATTATCAAATGCCTAGCCCTAATAAATTGGGACAGATGGAGTACTAGAATTACTGAAAATAGTAACAATAAAGAGTCCAAGATCAGTGTTTGCACATTTTATTTTATTTTAAAATTGAGTAATTAAATAATCTTTAATCCATTAGTAGACTAGTTTAATCATTGATGATTGAAGTTGCTCATCACAAAAACCGGAAAGGTAAAAACCATTTGTTTAATTGATCTGCATAGACTAAGTTTTTCTTGATTGGTGGAACATGTAGTTTGTTATTTAAATCTAATATAGGATTAGGGTTTCAATTATTAAATTAAGAGATAGGGGTCTTACTAATCATTAATTTAAGTACTACAACTGGTAGCTTCATATGGATACACGTGCCAAAACCCTAACCTTATTATTTGTCTTTTATGTGTAGTACTCCTTCCTTCCGTCTCATTTTATGCGTCCTCTTCTATGGTCCCAAAAAAAATTCTCCCACTGTTTATTTTCAATTGTCATAGCTTATTTTTTATAGTTAAATTATAAGAATTTTCACTATTATTTTACAATGTATATTTAATCATATTAATATATAAAAAATTGCAATTTTTAGTATTTTCGTATATTTTTTAAATATCTAATTTTTTATTTAAAATATCAAATTAATGTAATTTAATTTAACTTAAAAAATTAGTCAAATTGACTTTCGAAAAATGCAACCTAACAATTAAAAGTGGACTGATGGAGTATTACGTTACTAACTTTAAAACTTTTTTTCACTTTTAATAATATGATTAATAACCACATGAGTATTTAAGAATTATTTTAGATCACAATTTTCAAAAACAATAAAAATTTAAAATATCATATCAATCAAACACTCACACATAAATGAGAAGAATGAAGTAGTATTTTACTCATGTAGACGGTAGTTTCGTCCCCATTTCTTATTCTGTCAATCTTTCAGATAATTACTAAAATAGCAAAAATGAATTTAAAATGTATAGGAATTAAATTTATTGACAACTTTCGGAAAAAAAAAATATTGGTCAATAACATTGCGATACATAAAATGTGTTTTGATAATTGTAATTATTGAGGAGATTTTTTTTAGTAATATTGGGAATTATGAGATCTTATATTTATTTATTTATTTTGGGTCAAAGCCACATTTAAATTCACAACACTATATCTTTATTTTGTTTGTCACTACCCATATCCTTTGTCACGTTTAGCCTATGGCCTATGGTAAACGGATCTTTTGGCTGTTCAGGAGTAAGAGTCAACAGGACATATCGCGTGGCATTTGCGATTTGATTTGAGATTTCTTTTTCTATTTTATTAACTCTTGGATTCACACAACTTCCACTAGTTGAGATGTTTAGAATAAAATTTTACTTTCTTAAATATCATATCGAATTCATCTTTGTTGAGTAATTTGAAATTGATGGTGTGACATTTCCTAGTATTTTCTTACTTGTAAATTCATATACGATTAAATGTCTCTGTCATAACGTACCTGGTTTCAAGATTTTTTTTGTCTGCAATTGTCACGTTACAAGCCTACACCCTGGCGAGACTGGCACTCGAGAACCATTGTTGGCCCCAAGCGAACCCTTGGTCTGACTTACTTACTCAGCGGAAGAAGACTTAAACACAAGAAATAGTCTCAAAGGATAACTCATGCAAATATCTTTAAGGAATATTAAACTTAGCCAAAATGGCAACTCAAGTCTCAACCATTAAAACAGGAAATAGAAAACTCAAGAACTAACATTTGGCTGTCTATGAAGCCTCTAAAACAACTAGATGGATGTCGGGACAAGAACCTCGATCATTCTCACAAATGAAACACTAAAAANGGCACTTTAATTAGTTTAGTTAATTAGATAGGCATGCTAGACTAAATGATAATATAATAAGTAAATATCACACAATAAATAAAGAGATGAGCGAGGAAATAGAAATTTGCACAATTAGATAGAATAAGCAATTTTTATATTTTTATTAAGCTACCCCAAATAAATATAATAAACAAATAAAGGGGCAAAGGAAAGGGAGACTTTGAAGGACTTTTAGGATCAGCACTCGACTTTATTTCGATCGGCTTCTCGTAGGGACAGACAAAACCAAGGTTTGTCTTTAAGATCGAGTCGATGTCATCATCTCCGTAGGGCCTAAACTACCCCTACCCCACAACCACATGCTTTCGTCTCTAAGAGGTGTCTAGCGTCCCACGTAAGGTCCAAGAGGCATTGGACTGCTATTAGGGTGGGTTTAGACAAAGATAAAATATAATAGGCCCACCTAGACACCAAGTCAAACATGTTGAACGAGCATTTAGCACGTAAGGTCTCATATTGGCCTCTAGATTTTAATTAACATGCTGGCAAACACAAATAATGTGAAAAGGTCGCATGCTAAAGTGTGAACATACAAACATTGGCAATATAATTACTGAGTTTAGAGGGCAGAAAAATATTACAAGTGTGAAAATAGCTTTTTAGACTAATTTAATTAGTTATTGATTTAAAATAGGGCACCTTATAATAATGCAAATGGGCAAAATATTTAAGAGAAAACAATAGCAGGTATATTAATACCGGAATTATTTTAAAGGGGCAAACAATTTATTTGGTGAAGAGAATAATTAGCAGCTGATTTTAAATGGCAAGACAGTGCAATTAACTAATCCGAGCCAGATTTAATCGGGGCAACAGGTATTTGAAGTGACAGGCTTTAAGTAAATATGCAGAAAGTTGTCAATTGGACAGTTTAATAGCTTATTTAATTATCAAAAAATAAATACATTGCAAAATTGCTTAAATATAAGCAGATAAATATACATAGCAGACTTATAGCAGTTTGATTAACATGATGAAATTTTTTAGATTACGACTTTAGCAAACTGCTTTATTCATTAACCTTGATGTCATTAGTTAGATCCTATAGGCATGATTTCTAAGTGAAAATTGAAAAGTCACTTGAAACCTATATGCATGATTTCTACACCCAGATAATATATTAAGAATTATATAACTCCTATAGGCATGGTATCTAAGTATGCACATGTTGAGAATATTATCAAAACCTAGATACATAATTTCTATATAAGATATAATAAATTTCAGAAACCTAGGCATGATTTCTAAATGTAAACATGATTAATTATTTACTGATTCCTAAACACATCAAAAATTGCAACAGATATATAATTAAAGCTTAATTTATTAAGATCCTAACATTCGAATTACAATTCCAGATTTTAGTGGCATGCTAACAATTTGATTAATAACCTACAAATATAATATTTATCTAATATGTAATAAAGTTTAAACCTATATGCATACTTTCTGATCTAAAAAAAAATTGAAAATTACTTAGATCCTATAGGCATACTTTCTACCTTTATTTTACTATGCTTATACTTCACATATATTAGAGAACAAATGTCATTTATTCAAAACAGATTTATTTCAATTATTTAATATGCTGAAAGTAATTCTTACAGGTACCTTATAAGTGATAGGGCATGCTAAGAAGTTATTACCATATAAAGAATTATTAACGTCTGAATAATTTATTAGCACCAAGATTATTAGAATCTGAATTTAACATACAAAAAGTTATTATAATCTAATTATTTAAAACTAACGGGCATACATAAAACTACTAAAAGATTAGTAGAGCATGCTAAAGATATCACAAGTTATAGACATAGATAATAACATGAATATTATCCCATAAGCGTATTTCCTGATTTTAGCATGGAGGCAAAATCTTAAATTTTACAAATTGACTTATTTCAGATTAAGCACAAAACAAAAATTACAATCTCACAAAGGCTTGATTTTAGGTCGGTTGTTATAACACATTTACCCATTTTTATGGCTAAGCGAATATAGATTGATTTTTTATAATAATCGCACGTAAAAATAAGAAATAAATAAATAAAGAAACAGTTAGCACGTATATCCCCCCCCCCCCCTTAGACGATCCCCAAGTTATTCATATAGAATTAGAGAGTTTAGAGAGTTATTACAAGATTATTACAGAACCGAATGGGAGCAAACAACAAAAAATTAAATTAAAGCAAAATATAAAATTCCATCCAAATCTCTTAACCAGGCGACTCTTCAACTTGAAAACTTCAAGTTCGAAACCTGTTAGACAGAATAATACCCAAACACAAGATCATAACCATATAGATAGCAACATAAAAGTTATTCATAGCAAAACACACGAATTTTTTGAACAAGTAATAGGACATATAAGATCACACATGAAAAGAGAAAGGGATATGAAAAACTAAATCAGATGACTCCCTTATTATTTTAAACATACAATCGTGCATAATGCAAACAAAATTTCACTAGTGAAGAGAACTAACCAATTAAGCAGAAAATAGTTATCAGCAATGCAGACGAACTTAATCCGATACTAGACCCGAACACAGCAATATCGAATAAAAAAGCACTTAGAACATTCACCGGAATCTTGAGGAGTAGAGAGCAATATTTTTCATATTCAAGAGTAAGGCGTGAGCAAGTTAGGATGTTAGAGTGTGAGAGGTGAGATGTCCGGATGAGAGTTTTAGGTTTAGGAGTCTTTTAGGTTAAAAAGGAAGGTTTTGGGATAATAAATTTGGTCCGTTGATTTAAATACGATGAATGGTTGGGATTAAATCGGAGTGAGATGAGTGGTTAGGATTAAAAGGGATGAGTTGGATTGAAATCTGAAATTGGTTGTAATTGAAAATAAAGATTGGCTAGAATTGAAATGAAATGTGGCTATAATTGAAATAAAATTGAAATTGAATAGGCTAGAATTGGAATGAATTAGAATAAAATGGTTATAATTTAAATGATTTAAGAGAAGATTTTTTAAAGAAATGCTATTTCAATTAAATACTACACATATCATAATATTTTTTATACAATTAACATCACTTAAATTTTAAAACATTTGAATAAAATAATTACTTTGAGTTTTACTAATAATTTTTAAAAATATCTTAATAATATTATGATAATTTTATAAAGCACATATACTAAAATGTACAATTTTTAGACAAAAATCAATTAAAATTTTAAAATCGACATAATTTTAAAAAATACGTATTTAATCGAATATCATTTCAAAAATTGCTAAAGGTCGGTCAAAATTGGGTGTCAACAGGTTTCAAGATTTTTTTGTCTGCAATTGTCACGCCACAAGCCTACACCTTGGGCGAGACTGGCACTCGAGAAGCATTGTTGGCCTCAAGCGAACCCTTGGTCTGACTTACTTACTCAGCGGAAGAAGACTTAAACACAAGAAATAGTCTCAAAGGATAACTCATGCAAATATCTTTAAGGAATATTAAACTTAGCCAAAATGGCAACTCAAGTCTCAACCATTAAAACAGGAAATAGAAAACTCAAGAACTAACATTTGGCTGTCTATGAAGCCTCTAAAACAACTAGATGGATGTCGGGACAAGAACCTCGATCATTCTCACAAATGAAACACTAAAAAGTAAATGATAAGAAAGGAGGCCTTCGGAAAGTAAGGAGGCTCACCAACAAACTCTGAATGCTCAACTGGATCAACGAGGCGCTGGATGATGATCCTAGTTATTTGTGTCTGCATCATAATAAGATGCAGGCCAAATGATATTAGTACATTGAATGTACGAGAATGCGAGGGGAAATCTAAAACACGGCATAAGTTTGAAAGGAATTGAAGAACTTACCTGGCTCAACTCAATTCAACTTAACTGAACTCATTTTAATATAAATCAATATAAAACAAGTGCAATATAAAGAAAAGGTGTTTAAAACATGTATGTCAACTCTGTGTATTTGGAAATACAATAATACTCTGTGTGTATGCAAATATACACTATAACTTTGAAATGTATGTAAAATACAAATAAACTGTGTATATAAGAATACAATTATTTCTGTTGGAGTTTCTCTAATCGACAACCATCACTTAAGAGCTATCATGATGATACAACGTTTTGCCTCACGCTGCCAGGGCCGTCCTATACCTTTCCGGGGGTATAGAACTTGAACTACTAAGTGGATCCACTAGTATATGATAAAAAGCACTAAGGAATCATCTAAAAAGTAGGACCCTTTTCTACCCATGGTGGCTACATGGTTTATGTGGGCTGTGAGTTGTTTGAACCTTCCATCATATCGGTGTTCAATACTACTCCTAAAATATGATACTAGTTCTTATGTTTAAAAATATACTTCTTTTTGTGATTTGAGATAATTGCTCAAAAACTTAGCTCGAAGGTTATTTTGGAAATCAAAGTTTCCTCTCTTGCTTAATTGTGAAAGAACTTACTCTTTTCTGAAAACAGGCTCAAAGGCTCTTTGGAAATCAAGGTTTCCTTTTCTTGTTTAAATGTGAAAACATTTTTAACTCTTTGGGAATACATAGTCCCCATATATTTTGAAGAAATGAACTTCAACTTTACTCTTTACTCAACTCAAAACTTCAAGTCTTAGAACAAAGTTAAATCATTTGTAAAAGACGTTTGAAAAAACTTTATCAACTTCTCTTGACTTGGCTCTTAACTTCTATTGACTTGACTCTTAACTGATCCTTGAATTGAATCATGGATTCAAGGATTCAAATTTGTGATAGGAAATATCGTATGATGTTTAGGAGTGTATTTAGATAGTTAAACACGAGAAAAAAATCAAGAAATCATTGTCTGAAAGTTGGTCCGCGACGCGGAGATTTATTTAAATTTTGGTCGCGAAAATAACTTTTGAGCAGAATAGTCCGTGACCACTCCGCTCCGCGAGGGAGGATTTTTCACATCCTGAAGAATAGGTCCACGACGCGGACTTGGTACCCAGATTTGCCCGATTTGCTCCTTTTTCATTTTCCAGCCCCAATTCGCCTATATTCGATTCTTTTTCTCCAATTCTCTTTAGATTCAGATACCCAACATATGTACACAAGAATCTAATCAAACATAACTCTAAAATCGACCTTAAACTCTCAAGAACTCCTCAATCTCATCCCAAATTCAAGAGCGAAAGTAAATTCAAGAACACACATCAAGAACATTCAAACTTTCAACTTTTAGGACGAATTCATGCTGAATAAAACATGTTTGGCGCGTGGGTCAACGAACCTAACGTTGTGTGAACTAACATACCTCGTAGGGATCACCCCTCGACGAAATCCACAAACGACTCTTGAAGAACTTGACGATTCTTGCTCCTTCTCCTCATTTCTCTTCTTTTTTTCTTTTTTCTAAAACCCTAACTCAATATCGTAAAAGCGTAAACTGAATCCTATCAGTTTAGATCCCAATTAATTACAAAAAAAATGAAATCAAGTCTTGGGGTATGGAAAAGACCATAATGCCCTTCTAAAATTCTGATTAGACATTTCCTTATTCAAACAACCCAACTTCCAATGGGCATATCTTACTCATACAAACTCGGAATCGCGCAAACTCAGCGGTGTTGGAAAGATCATTCCAAGATCTTTACTACGATATCTGGAAACACACCTAACGCATCCTGAGCTAGAAGTTATGATCGTTTGAAGTTAACCAAAACTCAACTTTAACACACTTGAAAATTTCCAGATTTTTTTTATACTTTCCAAAAATGACCGTTTCCTCTTTTAAATTGCTTTTTAGTTCTTTCTAGTTATGGGGTGTTGCAGCAATAGCACTATTTAAATAATATTTGATAATTCTAGGCATAAAATTTAATTTTTATTTTAAAATGTTTTGGATGTAAAAAATTTAAGGTTACTCACACTTTTATATAAACAAGGAAATCTTTCAATTAAGAAAAATATGTTCACATGATATTTAGAGAAAAAAAAATTCTAGACTTATTAGGTAACATTAGAAACAAAAAAATTCCTTAAAAATGATTAGTTATCATACTACTAAAAAGAAAGACAAATGTTATAATGTTATAAAGACGATTGTGACTGTTACAGATAAAAAACATTATAAAGAGATAAAATATTTTTTTAAAAGCGATTCGAAAAAAAATTTGGTTGTTTAGTAAGGTATCATTGTTTCAGAGAGGTTAGGTTTGTTTCTAATATCTGCATACTACGTATATGACTATTTGTGAGTCTTTTAGAATATCTAGCACGTTAATAACCTATTACTACATATAAGTAAATAGAACATAAAAAATCAATTTCAGAATTTTTTTTTGATTGTTATAATAAAGTGTTGTATAATAATATTGTTATAGAGAGATCAACATGGGTTGTGACTTGTGTGTGGTGATGAAACACTTTCATCTTCAATCAGAAATTTTAGGTTTGAGCTTTGGATATGGAGAAAATTTTGTTGGCACCTCCCTCGAATGGGTTCTGCCAGTGGCGGACCTACCTTGGTCTAAAAATTACGTTGTATAAAGTGATTAAATTTTATTTTAGTTTAATAAATATAAATATATAAATTGACACTTCTTATAACAAGTTGAAGGTTTAATCCATGGGTCCTGCTAGTGGCGGACCTACCTTGACACCCCTTCATTGAAAAATTACGTTGTATATAGTGATTATATTTTAGTTTAATAAATATAAATACATAAATTGACACTTTTTATAATAAGTTGAAGGTTTAATCTATTGATTAGAGGCTTGCAAACACTCCATGAGGTCATGTGTTCAACCCCTACTAGCCTATTTATAATTTTTTTTACTATAACCATTGACATTCCTTAATGAAAATTTTGCATCTGTCACTGGATCCTGCATTGTGCTATCTAAAATTAGTTGAAGCTTTTATACCGACCACGAACATTGGATTGGAAATAAAAAAAATATTTTGTTATAGAGAGATTAATATATATATATGACCTTTCATGTCAGTTTCTAAGAAATTATACCATCTTAAATTTGGTAGGAGAAAAGAAAAGAAGAAAAAATAGGGTGAAGGGGGAGGGAGTGGGGGTCCAATACAGAGTCCTGGAAGAGCGGAAAAAGGACAGGCAAAATCTAATGGGAGATTATGGACAAGTCACATCACCAGCTTCACGCTAGCTACTCCCAAAATATAAAAGTTAAATCTGAGACTCCGCAGAAATTTGTGGAATCTGCATTTCGTCTTAATTTATTTGATATTATTAAATTTAAAAAATAAATAAAAAAAACATATTTGATTATATTGAATTCTCTTTATTAAAATTATTTTAAATTGATTTTTCTTCACAAATTAATGTTTAAGGAGGATCCAATAAGCATAAAATGGAAATGTGGTGATTAAATAATCATGGAATAAAGAAAGATAACATTTTTTTTATTGAATTAAAAAAAAAGAATATCATATAAATTGAGATATAAGTAAAGTTTCATATGCATCCATCAATATCGGCTAACATAACCACTTAAATTTCTTATTTACTCAGCATATATATGTCCTTAATTAATCACGTTTGGATCTGAACTAACCCATATTTGCTTATGTTAAAGAAATAGACCTCGAATTAAACTCAAAACTAAAAGTTAATTCTTAAAGTTACAAGCATAAGACTATTAAAAAATACTTTGCACCCTCTCATACTCAAACTTGACGTCAATAGGATAATGACCAATATAAGATGAGATTCATTAGGATATGCATCATAACGAGGATGGACACGAGTCATTAAAGCTAAAAATGCTATGGTTGGTTCGCGTAAAAGATGGGTTGTATGAGTATGGAAAGGGTTTAAAGCATTGGCGGAGCCAAGTAGGGCTGAGGAATTTTTATTCAAACTCTTTTCAACGAAAAATTATATTATAATTTGTATATGGTTAATTTTTTATTTTTTTTATATATACACAATAGATGTTGAGCTCCTTTTAACTTCTTAAGTACGGAGTGTGCTTGTTTTTTCATATTTTGAACTTTCTCAGTGAAAATTGTAGCTACTCCACCGCTATTTCAAAGGTTTTTTTTTGTCGTTTCCTAAGGGAATAAAACAAGAAAAAAAGTAGACAAATCACGCCCATATATACTTCTCCACTAGCATAGTCAATCCCTTTCAAATCACGCCCATATATACTATGGCACAATGGAGCTTTATTATGGGTATATGTAAAAAAAATAAATGTTTAAGTGAAAGTTGATATATTATATATATGTATGAAGAAATAAAGGTCCTACGATTCCCTTTCACCTAATGTCAAATAACTCAAGGATATGAATTATGATGGGATGAATAAATTCTCCCTACGGAACAAAGTTTCAAAGAAAAGTATACTTGCATCCCTAGTAAAGTTCCATGTAAGATCCCCCAAACAACATCAACACATTATTGCTCTTTCAACCGAAGTGTTACTTAAATAGAAAGAATGAAATCAGGTTTGGATATCTGTACTACAGCCGAAAGCGAACAGAATAAATTCCTCTATACATAGCTCATTGTTGAATAACTGAGCAGCATTTGACGATGACATGACACTAAAACTGTTAAAGAATGACAAAAGTCTCACATTGGTGGTTAATGAGATAAGTAGACTCCTTATAAATCTTGGCAATCCTCCTTCCTTTGAGCTAGCTTTTGGGGTGTGAGTTAGGCATAAGACCTAATTTAACAAAAATACTCAACCCCATTTCCATTGGCAAATGTCAAGTTCAGAAATTGAGTGCTGGTTTTGATATTTTGTCTCTCATGACCCAAATTGACAAGCCCTAATAGCCCATATGCCATTATTAGGGGTGTTCAGGGTTTGGATAAAAATCAATTCAAACCAAAAAATCGAACCAAATCGATTAAATGAATCGATTTTATTTAGGGTTTGGTTTGGTTTGGTTTTAAATTTTTAAAAAATCGATAGTATTTGATTTGGTTATGATTTTGTTCGAAAAAAATCAAAGAAATAATCGAACCAAATTGATAAATAATACACATAAATTTTATTATTATACATACATAATATACTATTTTATAAACAATTTTAAAAATCTTATATATGTATTCATCAAAATTTATTTATAATTTACTCATGAAAGTAAAAATGTCCAAGGTAAGAACATTTATCTTATTGGTTTCATGTATATGAGTATCTATGACAATTCTTTGTGGGACTAAAAATGTCAATGTCTCTTTTTTCTAGGACAAAACTAGTGAATTTTGAAGCTTTATTCATAGTAAATTCAATGATCGAAAGTTTTGTAACATCAATCATTCACTATTTTTCGTTTTAAATGGATTATTGTCACTTTTTCATGTTTTGAATAAATTATTTCTTTTAATTTTATGTATATGATTAATAACCGTATAACCGAACCAAACTGAACCGAAACCGATAACAACCAAACCGATAAATATATATTATATTAGGTTTGGTTTGGTTTTGATAATTTTAAAACCGATTAAGTTGGTTTGATTTTGGTTTTGACCAATAACCGACCCAAACGAACCCGTGAACACCCCTAGCCATTATATAATGTAACCTTTCTAACACAAAGTGATGACCAAAATTCAAGATAATTTATAGACCTTGAACTTTTAGCGTCAAGTTGAACAAGGTTTGATTTTTGACCTTGAGAGTTTTCACGGAATAAAGAGTTCAAGATTATCTATTTTCAAATTGACGTTAATTTCTCGCAAAAATACATAATCCAAGAGCCCATATGCCAACATGTGTCATGGACTATATTTATAAACCCACCTTTAGTAAGTGGGTTTATATTTTTCCCGAGAAAATGGTCTAAAACCTTTTCAATGTATATTTGAAATTTCAACTACACACTCCAACTTCATGGGTTATCACTACTTGAACATTCTAAAAGTGAAATATATACCCCTCAAAAAGTCATTCTCAAATTTGTATTGAGCAGTGATTTGCACGCCCCTTCCACATCCCATTAAAAAAATCTTTTTCTTTGTTCTACAACCATAGCATCATCAACTTGGCGCTAAATTATTTTTCATCAGTTTTCCTCTAAATTCCTCTCAATTCAATCTTCGAAAAATTTAAATATTCTTCTAATAATCGTTGATTCAACCCTCAAATTCTCTATTTTTGCATAATCTTCTATATTTTTCTCTTTTGATTGATGAAATTTTCACCCAAAATCATTAACAATTCAATGCCCAAAAATTCTTTTTTATCCATCTTAAGGTTTAAGTTTTTCGCTATAGTTAGTTTAGTAGGAATGTTGAAAATGAAGATTTAGTATGATTTTTGTATAATATAATGTTCATCTTAGATTTGATAACCAAAATCTTTTTAGATCTGGAAAAAAGATAAAGAATGCATTTGACTTATAAATTTTGTGTTTGAGCTTGAATTTGTTAGGAAAAGCTATATTGATAGTAATCAGAAAATATATTCTTTCTTAGAATAGGACTGATTTACATAATATACATTTATAATCATATATACTCCTTCCTAGAATAGAACTCTCACTTTACAATTATATAGCTATAAATATGTGCTTTCTACTGTATCATTGATTCATAGAGAAAACTATTTTTCAGAATATCTTTTGTCTCTCTAGCATGGTATCAAGAGTCATCATTTGAAAAAAAAAATCATGCTCTTTGCTTTCTCTACAAAGGTAACTTGTTACCTTCCTACGTTTCTCTTGTCTCTTTGTATCTGTCCTTTTTTTATTTTCTCTTTCTCTGTTGTATTTTGTCTCCTTAATGAATTCACAATCATCCTCGCATGATTTGCTCTCCACAAAATTGGATGGTTCCATTTTTTCTCTATGGAAATTCCACTTTGGAATTTTTGTTAAAGGAAAGTGCCTTTTTGGGTGGTTAGATGATTTTGTTGGTCTGCCAACAGATGAAAAAGAGTTGGAACGATGGAATTTAAATAATGCGAAGGTAATCGCTTGGATGCTGAATTTGGTACATGCTGACATCGCTATGGGACTTAGACCATTTAGTTCAGTTTCATATATGTGGCTCTACTTGCGTAACGTCTACCAACAAAGCAATCTAGCATGAGACTTTGAAGTGAAACGCAACATTGCTGAATATACACAAGGGGACGAATAATGTTCGTTCGTTTTATACTGGCTTGCAGCTTCTCTGGTCAGAACATGATTAAATTTCTGGGCGAATTATGTCTACGACAGGGCTCAAAGAAGTGTTGGGAGAACGTTAAAAGACAAGGATGGTACAGTTCTTGATAAAACTCCAGTCTAAATTCGAGTCAATTCATAGCAGTTTGTTAAACAGAGAAGTCATACATGCTCTTGATGTTGTGTTAACAGTTGTCTTGCGTGAAAAGACCAGGCTTGGAACTCAAGCGACCATGGAGTCGATGTCACTACCCGTTGTTGCATTACTTGCACAAAAATCAACTATCGATACATAATCAGGAAATACTAAGAGAAGTGTACATTGCTATGAATGCAACGAGTTTGGTCACATAGCAACCAATTGTCCTAAGAAGAAAAAATTTTGTGCTTACTGTAAGATTATTGGCCTATCATATTTCAGATTATCGTCGTTGTCCAAATCATTCACGGCCTGCTCACCAAGCTTACCAGATGGATGTCACCCGGAGACATCTCAAGTGCACTTTCGGCATCCTCAGGTACATGATAATTCTATTAAATCTACTTGGTATCTAGATTCGAGTGCTTCCAATCATATGACCGGAGATCTGTCCCAATTTTCGTTATTGTATGATGATATTTTTAAACATATTATTCATACGGCAAACAAGCATACATTGCCCGCTTCGGGTATTGGTTATGTTAGAAATTTGTCTAACGTTCTTTATGTACCTAATTTGAAGGCTAATTTTGGTTTCAGTAGGTCAGCTAATTGGTCAGAATTGTGTTGTAAAATTCTCACCCAATGATTGTGTTGTTCAGAATCTGAAAATCGGGTTGACCATGGCCAAAATGTGTAGAGTTGGCATAATGTTTTTTCTAGAGTCGGTTCATCATCATTTACATCATTGTTTTATTTCAGTTTCTGCCACGGATGTTACTCGCTTGAATAAGTTGCTCACTCTTTGGCATTATAGGATGAGTCATCCCCATTACTCTCGACTTCAGTACATGCTCAAATCATGCCTTCTAGCAACACATGCATTCATTCTAATAACCCTTTGACATGTTCTAATTGTGCCAATTCGAAAAGTCACAAGTTCTCTTTTCCACCCAGTTCATCTTCTTATGAAGTTCTATTTGATTTGGTGTAAAATGATGTTTGGGGCCCTTCTCCTACTTTGTCAACGATGGGATATAAGTACTTTGTATTGTTTATTGATCATGTATCTAGATACACATGGGTGTTTTTTATTCGAAAGAAATCTGAGGTCCCGACTCTTATTATGAATTTTGTTGAGTATATGTATACACAGTTCATAAAACTTTAAAAATATTTGATTCTAATTTCGGAGAAGAGTACACTAAGATTAATCTTGTTGAGTTTTTCAAACACAAAGGAATTATTTCTCAACGCACTTGTCCTCATACTCCGAAACAAAATGGAGTCGTAGAAAGAAAGAATCGGCATGTTTTGAAATCTATATTGGCTTTGTTGGGCACATCAAATATGCCTAAGAGTTTCTGGCCTGAAGCAGTACATATTTCTGTATATTTGATTAATAGACAAACTTCCTCAGTCATTGCTAATGAGACATCGTACTTCAAATTATTTCATAAGAAGCCTGATTATTCTCACTTGCGAGTTTTTGGTTGTGTTTGCTTTGTCTATCTTCGAGCACATGAACGACAAAATCTTTCAGCTAAGGCAGCACAATGTATTTTTGTGGGCTACAATGACAAACAAAAGGGATATCTATGTTATGATGCATCTTGTCGCCAACTTCGTGTATCTAGACATGTTATTTCTTTTAGGGTCAATTTTCTTCCAAACAAAATTCTAAACATGCTTCAGAATCTGTTTCTTTTTTGTAGAAGTTTGATAATGATGTGGTAGTTACTGATTCTCCGGCGCAGCCCATAAACTATGATTATGATGATCTCCAACCGTCTTATTCTTCTANTGATGCATCTTGTCGCCAACTTCGTGTATCTAGACATGTTATTTCTTTTAGGGTTAATTTTCTTCCAAACAAAATTCTAAACATGCTTCAGAATCTGTTTCTTTTTTGTACAAGTTTGATGATGATGTGGTAGTTACTGATTCTCCGGCGCAGCTCATAAACTATGATTATGATGATCTCCAACCGTCTTATTCTTCTTCTATTGACTCTACATACGCTTCATCATTTTCGAAAGAGGAATCGTCTCATCCAGTTACTCTCTCACACCGATCTAGTCGGACAGATCGCCATGCTCCTGAACGGCTCGGTAACTCTATAGGGAAATTTGGTAATTCTTATGCTATGCATACCACACTACATTTTGTCAATGTACCTACATCTTACTCTTAGGCTTCTACACAAACTTGTTGGCAAGAGGCAATGTCAGAAGATCTTCGTGCATTGAATGAAAATTCTACGTGGGAATTTGTTAATAAACCAATAGCTGGAGTTTTCATTGGAAGTAAGTGGGTTTATTCCATTAAACTTAAGGCAAATAGTACAATTGATCGCTACAAAGATCGATTAGTTGCTCAAGGGTACAAACAGGAGTATGGGGTGGATTATGAGGTGACTTTTGCACCTGTTGCTAAGATAACAACGGTACAGACATTATTGGAAATGACTTCAATGAATGGCCGGACCTTACATCAGATGGATGTGAAAAAACACATTTCTCCATGACGATCTGAAACAACCACCTGGGTGTGTTCTGCCAAGACCAAATGCAGTTTGTCATCTTTGAAAATCTCTTTATGGCTTAAAACAGGCTCCCGAGCTTGGTTTGACAAATTTCGATCCACGATTCAAACTGCGGGCTTCTGTCAGAGTACTTCAGACCATTTTTTATTTCTTCGTAGTTCTCTAATAAGTATCACAATACTACTTATCTATATTGATGATATTATTATCACAGAAAATGATCCAGAGAATATTACTAGGTTGAAATAATTCTTGCATACCTCATTTAAGATGAAGGACTTGGGACGACTGACATACATTCTAGGACTTGAGGTTCTGTACTTGCCTACTGGGATCATGCTTACACAACAAAAGTACTCTCGTGATCTTGTTGCAAAGGCTGGTCTTACTGATGACAAGGTTGTGGAAACCCCAATGGAGATTAATATAAAGTACAAGGAGGTTGATGGATAACCATTCAATAATCCAACATTGTATCGATAGTTGGTGGGATCATTAGTTTATCTCACTATGACAAGGCCTGACATCTCATATGCAGTACAAATTCTAAGTCAGTTTGTGGTTAATCCTTATCGTATACATCACACTGCATTACTTTGTGTCATTCGATATGTTCGTGGTTCTATGAGTCAGGATGTTCTTTTTCGTTCTAATTTTTCTATATATCTTGAAGGATATACTGATGTAGATTGGGCTGGTTGCCGTAATTCTCGTCGCTCTGTTATTGGTTAGTGCATGTTTCTTGGCACATCCTTGATATCTTGGAAATGTAAGAAAGAATCTCGTACATCTAAATCATCTACATAGGCTGAGTATCATGCCATGTCGGCTGCAAGTTCAGAAATTGTTTGGCTACGATGATTATTATTTGAGCTCAGTATCACTATTACATCTCCTACAGTGCTATAAGTTGATAACACTAGTGCGATTAAAATAACCACAAACCTGATGCAACATGAAAACACAAAGCATATAGAGGTAGACTGCCATTACATTCGAAAAATGGTTATCGATCGTTTCATCACTCTATAACATATTTCTTCTCATGATCAACTTGTTGATTTGTTTACAAAGGCAATAACTTGAGCACGACATTAATATCTTATCTCCAAATTGCTACTTTGTGATCACCGATATCAATTTGAGGGGGGATGTTAGGAAAAGCTATATTGTATAGCAATCAGAAAATATATTCTTTCTTAGAATAGGTCTGATTTATAGAATATACATTTATAATCATATATACTCCTTTCTAGAATAGAACTCTAACCCTACAATTGTATAGCTATAATTATNCTTCTCATGATCAACTTGTTGATTTGTTTACAAAGGCAATGACTTGAGCACGACATTAATATCTTATCTCCAAATTGCTACTTTGTGATCACCGGTATCAATTTGAGGGGGGATGTTAGGAAAAGCTATATTGTATAGTAATCAGAAAATATATTCTTTCTTAGAATAGGACTGATTTACAGAATATACATTTATAATCATATATACTTCTTTCTAGAATAGAACTCTAACCCTATAATTGTATAGCTATAATTATGTGCTTTCTATTGTATCATTGATGTATAGAGAAAATTATTTTTCAGAATATCTTTTGTCTCTCTAGCAGAATTTGCATCTCCTATCTTGAAGCTATAAAAACAGAGTATGTGGTGATGGTGATTTAAGTGGTGGTTTACATCGGAATTGGTTGTTGATGAGTTTGTTCTCATATGGTGGAATAACGGAGATTATTTCTGGTGGATTTTTAGTAGAGCTACATTGAGAAGTGTGCAATTCAAAAATGAGAGGGAGTTTGGTAATGGAAGAACTATGGGGACGAAGACCTGGTAGTGGAGGAGCGAAGCTCACTTGGTGGATCAAAGAAGCCATCACTGCCGGTGTTGTTGCCGATCTGTTATAGAGAAGAAGAATGAAGAAAAAAACATAAAAAGTAACAAATAAATTAAAGGAAACATAAAAGTGTTTTTAGAAAAGCAAAAGATAATGTGAAATAAGGAAAATATTAAAGTTTTAATTAGTTTTTTTTTGCCTTTCCACTACACCTTCTTTGCCACGTCAGCAATTAGGGAGCAAACAATTACACTTTAAAATAGTTTAAGGGAGTGATAGAATTCCCGTGAAATATAAATGTGTAGTTGAGCTTTCAGATATAGATTGGGAGGGTTTTGGACCATTTTCTCTATTTTTCCCTCTTTTTCTATGGCCTATTAAAGCCTTGTCCAAGTTTTGGAATGTTGTAAAGATCGAGCACATTCTTATTTTTAAAATGCTATTTTGAAATCATATCTAAATGCATATCATGTAATAAGAGTACTATTATTGTTGTCGGGTTTAAATATATTTCATTAACATTAAATGATAATTAACCACACATATATGACTCATATGAGAAATGAGAGATTCAGTACTCCATATGTTAAACCTGGAAAAATAGCAAAACTAACGTGCAGTTATATATATTAAAAAACTCAAAGAGAATAAATGATAATCACTTTTATATCCTCAATATGCCATGATAAATATATACATCGAGGAAGAATGAGGATCACAACAAGAGATTTGAAATAAAATGCACAAAAATAAATATACTAGTAATTAAATGAATATTTAAAGGGACAATGAGTACATTTGTGGTTGGCTACCCGGTAATTGATACTCCCTCCGTCCCTATTTAGTTGTCCATATTTAATTGTCCATTTTGACAAATCAAGAAATGACAACAAATTTTTTCCTATTATACCCTTATTTAAAGTGAAAAATTATCATAAATAAAGTAAATAAACTTATGAACTTCTCAGCATTGATTAGTTATTTTGAGTGAATTTATTTTGGAATTGTAAATTGTACTATAAGGGTAAAATTGTAACTTTACTATGCTAATCATTGTTGCCTTAATCTGTGTGTCATTTCTAAAGTGGACAACTAAATAGGGACGGAGGGAGTAATCATTAATTTTAATACTTGTGATATTTTAAAAAGTATAATTAACCTTCAATTAACTAATGTGTATTTTCAATCTTTGTATGGTATGTTTCAAATATATTTACAATTATATCAATGTGAGTAATATTATAGGAGTAATTAAGTGATGACACAATTAATAATCATGATAAATTTGTTGGTCATAGTCAAAGAAACTAAGCCTGCATGTTTTAATTATGCTTTATCGGTTATTAAAAGGAGTAAATTTATAATTGGTCGATAATCGAAGGATCAAAACTGATATTAAACCAAAAAAGAAAAACTGAAACCATTAATCGGAAGTTAAATAAATAAAAGAAGTGTGTCCATTCCGCTTCAAGTGGCGCGGGAATGTTTCACCGTTATTTTAGAGTCAGTTGCGAAATATACGGCATTAACGTCTTCATGAATCCATTCTACTTCTCCTCTGATCTATTTTCACCTTTATCCTAAACGGAAACAGAGACACGGAGGAACGATGAGTTTCCGAGATGATAACACCGCCGACGACGGGCTTCGGAAGCCCTTGCTGCATACCGGCAGCTGGTACCGGATGAGCTCCCGCCAGTCCAGTATGATGGGATCCTCAGCCCAAATCCTCCGCGAATCTATCTCCATTTATCTTTGTGTTCTCATTGTTGCATTAGGCCCAATTCAATTTGGCTTCACCGTATGACTATTAATTTCTTCACCACCTTGCATTTGCATATACAAATTTTATATAATTAATTATAATATGGTTGCTTTTGTAATTTTGTAGTGTGGCTACTCTAACCCTACCCAGTCCGAAATCACCAGCGACCTTGGACTTACCATTTCAGAGGTATGTTTTGTCTTAGTACATTTATTTCCGTTTTTTTCTGTACAAAAACAACAGCAGGGAAACTGGGGTAGTTTTTGGGGGGTGTATGTGGTATGGTAAAATAAATATTTGTTTCTCTCCCTATATATTTATATATATACACAGTATATATCAAACATTGATACTAATAATATTACGCAGGAAATTAGAGTGTTTGATAGACTTTTCTTTTGAGTATCTAGAGATTGATAATATTGCTAATTGAAGCAAGTAATATGTTATATGAAGTTACAATTGAAAATAATTATAAGGAAAATGACTTCTAGTTAGAAAATGAGGTTTTCATTCCTACCAAACACACTGTGTATCTAGTGTAGTGAAGCTACAAGTTCTAAACGGAAACAATAGAATTAGTGGCCGAAAGAAACTGTGTGATATGCGGGACTTTTCTTGAAAAAGTTCATAGGTGGCTGGTTTTATTTAGTATCTTCTTGCTGATGTATGGTTAAACATAGTGTTACTTTTTCATGGACAGTTCTCGATCTTTGGATCTTTAGCAAATGTTGGTGCAATGGTTGGCGCAATTGCAAGCGGTCAAATATCAGAATACATTGGACGAAAAGGGGTATAATTCTAAGGCACTTTCAACTGTTTAGTCTTGTATTCTAAATGCCACAACCTTTCCTTCGCATTTCTGCAAAAAAAAAAGAAACAAAAAGTTTTCACACATCAAATCTGTGAGCTCCATGTCACCGAAGGAGCAACTCTACCATTGCTCTAAAACTCGCCTCAACAGTAGTTCAACACTATGATAATCTTTTATTTTTCTTTCTTTGGTTCTTTAGTAACTTTCCCAGTTACCTCATCTTCTCTCTGAAATACAGACTCTAATGATTGCATCAATTCCTAATATTATTGGATGGCTTGCCGTTTCATTTGCCACTGTAAGTGATTAGTTGTTATCTCTTGCACATTCTGATTGAATCTGCAATTTTATAGGTAATTAACTTGACCATACATGCCCTTTTCCCACTTTTAACAGGATGTCTCATTTTTGTATATGGGAAGGCTGTTGGAAGGTTTTGGTGTCGGCATTATTTCCTATGTGGTAATCTTAAGTGTTCAACTTCTGTACTTGTTCTTCTTGAAGTTATGGTTAATAGTCCTGCTTGCTGAATCTTCTTGCTTGTTATCTGCAGGTGCCTGTATATATAGCAGAGATTTCACCTAAAAACATGAGGGGAGTTCTTGGATCCATTAACCAGGTTGGTTTTGTATTGGGATTTACAGATATCCCTGGTCACTCAATCCTATAGGTTTTATGATCTATAGATATAAATGGCTCATTTTTAATTAAAAAAAGAAATAATTTGATCTCTTGGCATTAGCTCTCTGTAACAGTGGGGATTATGCTGGTATATCTGTTGGGATTATTTGTAAGCTGGAGAGTGCTTGCTGTTATAGGTGAGAAATACAGTCTTCCTTGTTAAAATTAGCTTAATTGCAATAGGTTCCCTAACCATTTGGTGATTGACAAACTGATTGTTATCTTATTAACTTCTCTATTCTTAAGATGGTAGAGTTAGTAGGAATTTTTTTTATCAAGTAAGCATTTGACGACGTTCATCTTGCTGAAACAAGTTTTTCATCTTTCTAAAATTCCCCTTCCTTCTTGAAATATTTGAAGTTATTCTTCATTGCAAGTTCATTGAAGCAACTCAAAAAACATTGAATGAGCTGATGTCTTTCTGTTATAATGTGAAGTCACTTGTATACTTGATTTTGAACATATTTATTTATAATCCTTTATGTCACCCTGCAGGAATGTTGCCATGCATGGTTTTGATACCTGGTCTATTTTTTATACCTGAATCTCCTCGTTGGTTGGTATGAGTTCCAAACTTATGTTTGTCACAACTAGGTTTTCATTGTTATATTATACTGATGTCAGTGCTGTATTATTTAGGCTAAAAATGGGTTGAATGAAGATTTTGAAACTTCTTTGCAAGTTCTACGGGGTTTTGACACAGACATATCCTCAGAAGTGAATGAGATCAAGGTAATATGTGGAATGTGTTAAATGATGATTTCTCAACTATTTTGAACCCTCAAATTGCACTGTAGAAACTTCTTGCAATGCAAACTACTAAAAATGTGTTCATCATCATTTGTTTCTCCTGTCCTTGTCTCAGAAATCTGTGAGATCATCAACTAAAAAAGTTACCATTCGGTTTTCTGAGCTTAAGATACGGCGATATTACTACCCTTTGCTGGTACACATTTGTGTTGGATTCCTTAATTATGCTGATTTATGTCTGGTATCCTTGACTAGACAAGGACTTGAAATGAAACCCCCTACTCTTGTCAAGACTCATTTTATCAGCTGATTTTATTCAGGTAGGGAGTGGATTACTCGCACTCCAGCAACTCAGTGGAATTAATGGTGTTTTATTCTATTCCAGTAACATCTTCAAATCAGCTGGTCAGTTCCGTTCCTTGATTGTCTATAGAAATGCATACCTGAATCATCAAATGATTTGAAACTGGCAGTTACAAGTATTATTGTGTCATTCTTTTTGTTCTTTACTCTGGCTGGTAGAAACAGAGGAAAGTAACACTCTGGATAGCAGAAATGGGAAAAAGAATTCCACGTTTTGCATGAAGAGTATAATGAATTTCTTCCTCTGCATCCTAGATAACACCCTGCAATAAATATGGGATGATGAAGACTTCGTTTTGTGGGAGGGGGGAGAGCTCAAAAGACAAAGTTTGAAGTTTTGAACTATCAACTTACTCCATCTCAAAAAGAAACTATTAACTTGTTACTAAGAAAAGTGTTAAAGCTATTAATTGTAAAGGAACCGTAGATCACCTGGTATGATCAAGCCCACCTTTAAGGTACTCTTGAAAGCAAAAACAATAAGTTGACTAAACACAATAAACAGTTTCTTTTTAAGTTGTTTTGAATTTTTATTTTGATGTTTGTGAAAATGAAGTTTTGATATTTATGTCCTTTTTAAATTCCTTCCAGTACTTCTTGCTTTTGCTTGAACGTATGCCTGGAAAATCTGCTTGATGGAAATTGATATGGAACTTAGCCATCTAGGTCTGTTATTTCATGAGTGTCCATTCGAATATGCCATGCCTTTTGAACTATTCATTTTCATTTTGTTGGTACCTGAGAAATGATTCCCATGTTGTGTGCCACAGTCCTTACTCAGCTATCACTCAGTAAATAGCTTAAAATTGTGAAGTGCCATCTGTGATGATCTCTCAATCTAAGATAATATACCATTATCCAGATTCACATACACTGCAGTGCCAAAAGGTAATATGCCATTAACCAGATCGACATATACTACAATTTGGGAAAACAGCTTTACCAAACACCAGCTAGACACTTGTATATTCATTCATGACCCAACCATGTTGTAGCATGATATCCACCTTGAACATAAATTTTGATTACATTGTCAGCAAGAGGTGATGAATTGGAGAATTAGACAACAAAAAGTCGGAACCATATCTGATATCAGGATGAAGTTTTTGTAGTGGATTCAAGTAAAATAGGCAAGTTACTACGAACTGTTATCTTAATTCTACATTATGGCGTGCAGTTTCCTACTCTTAGAAGGTATCACGCGCCTTCTCTTTATTTGCCAAATTAATTCCAGGTGTATCAGAATTAGACTGTATGCATAATACCACCTAGTCATAGAGACACTATGAAATGTTACAACTGGTTTGACATAGGAGTTTAATTGCAATGCTCTTCAAATTTGCAGGAATATCATCCAGTAAAGCAGCAACATTTGGTATCGGAGCTATTCAGGTAAGCCAGTTCCCTTGGATCTAATGATAGTTTATATGTATATATTATTCCAAGTTAATAAACATCTTTTATAGGTCATTGTCACTGGCATCTCTGCATCACTGGTGGACAAGGCAGGACGCAGGCTACTCCTCATTGTGAGTCCTTCCAGAAATTTCACATGCAGTTTCTATTTGCTGAAAAAGAAAACAAATGGATAACATGATTATACTCTTTTCTTTAGGTATCCTCATCTGTAATGACTGCTAGCAGCTTGCTTGTTGCAATGTCATTCTTCCTGAAGGTCAGTTGCATTTACATTCATAATAATTGATCAAGCAATTTTCTGAATTTAATGAGATCTCTTTCTTCGTGTTGGGATTGACTTGCTTTTATTGTCACTCCACGAACTTTTTCTACTCAACCCAGGAGTTCACCCCTGAAAATTGGCATTCATTCTTTGCAGTATTGTCTCTGGTTGGACTTGTGGTATAGTTCCTGTCTTACCTTCTATTGTTCCAACCCTACTATCCTCCCCCACCCCCCCACCCCCTGCTCTCATCCCTGTTCTATTGTTGCATTCTGGCATATCTGAGACCCTTTACGTATTAATTTTTACAGGCCTTGGTGATGGCATTTGGTGTAGGATTGGGATCCATACCTTGGATCATAATGTCTGAGGTATAACAAAGCTAATCTATAGTTCAGGAGACCAGGATAAATATATTTTCCTAAACATAATTAAAAATAGAGCATAGATGAAACTTGTAACATTCTCAGGAGAACGTGGTTGAGAAATTTGAGGAAAACTAACATAAAGAAACACCCCTGTTAAAGGTGATGATGTTAATTTTAAAGGAAGATCAAGCATTATTGCAGGTTTCTTTAACATATTAAGTAACTGCCAGGACAGATTTTTGGTTCAAACTTTCTTCCTAGAAAATATTCTTACTGAACTTGAGATGTTCTTCAAGGACACTAGCATAGGTTTTATGATTCTCTTTATTTTTGGGGATTCAAGAGCCTCACTGCTCTAATAAATAGCCCTATTGCATGACAATAAAATGAGTGTTCTGTTTACCATCTCTTGAGACGTCAAGTTTTTAATTGGTTGTGCAGATTCTGCCTGTAAGCATAAAAAGTCTGGGTGGCAGTGTTGCAACTTTGGCCAATTGGTTTTCAGCATGGATTGTTACAATGACAGCAAATTTGCTTTTAACTTGGAGTAAAGGAGGTTTCTCTCTCTCTCTCTCTCCGTTCTCTATTGGTATTCGCACTATGCTTGGAGTGACTCTAAAGACTGTAAATTTGGCAGGAACATTTGCTATCTATGCACTGGTATCAGCTTTTACGGTGGTTTTTGTGAGGCTTTGGGTTCCAGAAACCAAAGGAAAAACACTGGAAGAAATTCAGCAGTCCTTCAGATGATACAAAATAAAATTGCAGTAAGACGAGTAAATGGAACAAGTGATGCAATTCCAGCCTGACTGAAAACTTGTTTTGTTCCACTTTACCATGCACCACTATATATTGTCTTGTCCAAGAAGTTCTTCTCGTGAACTGCTAGTGCTTATGGAGCTAACATCTGCAATTTGCAATACATATTTGTATATATTTGTTTAAGACAACAATTTCAAATTCTGAACCCAAATTACATAGTAACTAATATTACAGAGGAAACACATAGTTGTTTTCCTTTTCGTAGACAAAAAGTTGCATGATATTACGATTTACGATAGTGAACTTTGCAGTACTGTCCTTCACTTTTGGGTTTTTTCTGCATGCAGGGATGTAAGGAACTGCTTGAGACACTTGTTATAAACGCAAGGTCGTTCTAGGTGAACCAGATGGCCTGCCTTGTTTATGCCATGAAATGTAGTCTTCTCACCCAGTTGACTGTCATCAAGTAATGCAAAACAATCATCAGGTTTATTCAAATTCTCTGTGGCACTTGTATTAAATTATTATTGATGTAGTAGTTTGAATTATATACACGGGTCATATATCAAAATGGTGCATTACTGAACGACTTATTACTCTTACTTCTATGTAAATAAGTTTCTGATGTGAGATCTTGTATACTACTCTTGGAGGTCATATGCTTGTTTGAGTTTATAATGTAAGGGCATGTCAAGCCTGAAAACTTACTGTTTCATGTTCTGAGCAAGCTCCAAATTGAAAATTTGATCATTCTCACCCCAGAGGAGATGTATTCTCTGTCAAAAAAAAAATGGAAAAAGCACTCGATATGTTTCCTAGTTTTTTGTGTGAAATATTGAAGAGTAGAACTCATGAAATTCCAATTACCTGTGGAAAATTTGGAATAGTTGTGTCTTTGTTGCTCACCACCAAGCCTTCTAGCAGCTCTCCTCTTTCCTTTCTGTTGGTGAACATTACCTGACATATCGTCAAGTGAGGAAATAAGATCCTTTGCTTCGGTTAAAACTTTACATTTTAGATATGAATCACAACGATGACATCAATGTTGTTTCATACTCGTATTAATATAAATACAAAAATTCCTCCCCAAGATTATATATCTTTATCTCACCAAGCTATGATTTTACTCTTTTAATCTTATCGAAAGAAACTTGAGAGACATTCAAGAATTTGGTTAAGAAACTTCGAATTTCATTTGTCTTGCACTAACGGGTTAGAAATTGACGAAGTGACTGAAATGGGCTTTTAGTCACTTTTGTTTATTCAAGTCGTTGGCATATATATGTACGAATTAATATCTCAGATGATTACTTAACTTCGAGTTGATCACTTAGAAAATCTCTCAACTTTGAGTTGTTCACTTAGAAAGTCACTTAGCTTTGTTTTATAACTCAAAAATCATTCAACTATTGGTGTTTCACGTACAAAGTCATCAAACTATTGATATTTCACTTAGAAAGTCACCCAATCAATTTAAATATTTTTTCATTAATTTTATTTTAAACTACTTTTACTATTTTTTAAAGAAATAATAAGATGTCTATTTTAATTATCTTATTGACCCACTTCAATTATTTAATTATAGTTTTTCTGAAAAAATGTAAAACAATTAACCCAAAAAAAAAAACATTTCCGTTCTAGTAATTGTATGACTGGAATTAAATATGTTAAAAAAATTATCTAAAAAATAGGAGGTTGAAATCGATAAGAAGTAATAAGAAAAGCACATAGTAGCAAGTCTTTTACTATTTTAAAACAAAAATAGGGAAAAACAAAAACTATATTTCAACAAAATTCAATTAAATAATTAAAATAAACATCTTATTATTTTTCTTTAAAAAATATTTTAATTATTTTTTATATTTTTACAAAATTTATTGAAAAAATTATTTAAATTGATTGAGTACTTTTTAAGTGAAATATCAATAGTTTGGTGATTTTCTAAGTGAAACACTAATAGTTGAGTGACTTTTGAGTTATAAAACAAGGTTGAGTGACTTTCTAAGTGAACTATTCAAAGTTGAGTGATTATCTGAAATATTAACTCAATTTTTTTTTTTTTAATATCAGCACTTTTGATATGTCGATAAAAAAAGAAGAAGATAGTTGGTCGTAAAACGGTAAAAGCGGTTAGGTGTAGTTGGTTGAGCAAACTGGCAGTGATGTCAAGAATGAAACATATGGCTGGATGCCATGTGTAATAATGAACTCAGAAATTATGCAAGTCTACGTTGTGTCCCCCTTTTTTTTTCCTTCTTTGTTGACAAATGTGTAAAATGTTGCAAATCTTCAAGTTATGGCCTTGTGGGAAAATGTATGCCATAATTTCGTCAACTTATTAATGAATTCAATTTGGCTTACAGTCTCTCCTCTCTTATTTTCTCCGTTTCCCCTTTTTATCTTTTGTTGGCAAAGAAAAATAGTTAAAAGACTTTTGCTGTTGTATATAATGATGCCTCTACCAAACTTTCAAAGTATGAACAATTTGTTTGCCATTAACTGATTCAGTGGAGAGCATTAAAGCCACACGTAATTATACTGTGACAACAAACTAACTAACTACTGTAATTAAATTACAGATTTATATTTTGTACGAATTCACGTTCGAATTTACATGAAAAACTAAGTATTTTGATTCTCATGATCGATTGTGACTTTTGTTATATTCATGCAAAGAAAAGAAAATGAATAATTGATAAATAAACTAAACTAACCTCGAGAAAATCTCTATGAAGACGATCAGGGAACCAAAGCTTCTTATAAGCAGCCACTTTTAGCAGGGCCTTAAGACCCTTAACAGAAGTAGGCAGCAGCAGCTCCGACGAAGACGAAAATCCCAAACCATTAAGCGTTGTAGTGCTAATCGAATCAGTCATCGCCAATATCGATCCAGACACCACCAATGCCTCAACTAAATCTGGAAACATTTCCGCCATCTTAAACGCCACCATTCCTCCATAACTAAATCCAACCACTACGCAATTCTCCACGCCTAATTTCCTTAACCCTTTTCCCAAACACTCTGCTTGAAAACCCGGCGATCTATCGGAACTATCCGTAACTGATCCGCCGAAGAAAAGTAGGTCCGGTACATAAACAGAGTATTTTTTAGTTAATGCACCGATTTGAAATTGCCACGTCACTATTCCTTCGCCGGCGAATCCGTGGATTAGTACGACTACGGGTTTGTTCGGGTCGGGTTCGGTGGTGGATTCAGGGGAAATAGCACATTGATTGTTGGAGAGAGGAGTAGTGGTTGTGATTTTTTTGTTTTTCTTTGTTTTTTGAATTATGGTTTCAGAAGGAACCCAAAAATTCATAATTGTGCCTGGTTCTATCTCTATACTATGAGGTCTGATTCCAGCTAATTTCATTAGGCCATGTAACAATGGCTTCTGTGCTTCTACCAAGTTCACCATCTCTTTTGAAGAAAAATGTAATTTCTTGTGTGTATGGAGGAATTAAGGAGAGAGGTGAAGTGGAAGAGATGAGAGGAAGGGGGGGATTTTTAAAGTAAGGGTTAGGTGTTGAGTTGTTATCTGTTGTTCGTCATTAAATGTAACAAAGCTTATATTATACAAAATTCAATGACCAAAGAAGATGCAGTTGGTATATATAGTTGCATCTACTTCTAGATTGATGCTATAATTCTATTCTTAAGTGCATCTCTGTGAACTAGTTGACGTACTTGTATCATCTTCTTATACAGTAAACGACTAATAAACAACCCCAACCCCCACAAACCAAAACAAGAAAGAAAGAAACAGAGGACCACTACTAGCTCCGCCCTGTGCAAAGTCTCTTTATTATGAGTCGAACAATCGTCACCTCTAGAATTAGACCCAAAATTCTTTTTTTTTTATTACCAAGCATTTTAGAATATAATAAGTCAGTCGCAACTGGCCCATATAGTTGACTCTAGAAACGCCCTAAAACCCCTATCGTTTGTGGTGAGTGGTGACCAATTGAATTTCCAATAGTGATCGTATTTCTTGTATTGGACATTTTTTTGTTTTTGATGTTCGGTATTTGTATTTCAAGTGACTCCCTAATAAAGAAGATCTCATACTGCAGAGCTTGTTGGTTTACTCCAATAGAGCTCAAACCCATAACTTATGTTTAAGAATAGACATGACGATGAAGTACTTGTCATTTCATCGTAATTTTTGTCGGTAATTGCATGCCGTGAACATTGCGTATTTGTCTTTGCTATGATAGCATATAATTATGATGAATATTATATTGCAAGTTGAAATAAGGCTGTGGCCGCAATTCACGTTTAATAAGAACAAAATATATGATATTGTCAAGTGACAACCATATATAGTAGGTAGTTCAATGAAAGAGGGCCTTTTGACTTCAATTATATTATTAAGTGAAGTTTCATTCATTTTAGCTAACAAGGTTATCTTGCATTAAATGAGGTGAACTACTTCATGATAAAACTTGAATCTACCTTAGAATTTATCAAATTACTCCTAATTCTTACCTCTAAATTAGATATTTTCTCTTCTTCAAATCTAGCTGTATATGACTATCAACTCTTGATCTACCATGCTACTATATTTTGGTCTAACATCCAATTCAAGTTCACATATTTTTTCTTGAGTTGGTTAAGAGTGATAGTGGAACGATTTATCATCAAACCTCTACTACGTCTTCATATACTTTTTTAAAAAAAAAAAAAAATCTACCAATTTGACATAAGAAAAATATTATTGTTACGGCGCAGTAATCATGGAACTTATGCAATTTGCCGACGTACGTACTTGTCCCATTTTTTGAGTCAATTGGAAGGCGTACAATTTATGTAGAACGTAGGATATATGCATGTGTTTACTCGCTTAATTTTAGACAAATTTAAGTATCTACTAGAGCACACCTAAAATTGAAGAGTATCGATGTTATCAGACATCAGCTATGACCAAGTTAGAGAACATGTTTGTGTATTATGTCTATACATATAAATCTATACGCTTAGTTGAATGGGACATGTATATGTTGATTAAATGGGACATACAGATGTTGAAAGAGACTTCTAATGCAAGTATAAATTATGATCATTTGCCGAGAGAAAGTGAAGCTGAATCTTGTTGGTGAAAACTGTCACGATTTAATGCTTATACGCTTCAACCAACTTTTTGCACACCTCCCTACCAATACATATAATAATAATAATAATATATCAGTATATCTTATTTTCAAGATTTCATATTCTACGATAAAAATGTTTATCTATGAATATCCGTTGAATGACTTCATACAACGATAGTAAAAGAAATGTTTAATTTACACCGACGATTCTGTGTAAAACATATAGTAGTAAATCCATAAAATAAACGTACCAAGAAAATTATCACTTTTTAGTCTATTTGACAGAATCTAATTAGAGATATGTTTAAGCCTTGGAAGAAACCTGAAAGCAATTAGCCATGTAGCAATTGAAGTACTTCCTTCAATTATTAAGCTGTGGTACGTAAAAATATATCATGAGTAGATTGATTAAGAAAAATTAAGGAACATTTTTTAATGGTACACTTGGACAAATAGTTTCAAGATCATGATTAATTAATTGGGGATTTTCTTGCACGTCATTTTACATATGGGGTCAGTTTACTGTTGAACAATTTATTATTAATTGACTGCTGATTAATTATTTGTCTTCCTATACAATACAAAGTTTGTTTAAATTTTGATCAACCACACTGCCTACTTCCGACCCACATGCACCGATCCCTTTCATTTGCGTAGACTTTTTTTTGGGGTATAAGACGATAATTAAAGCAGTGTGACTATACGAGAAATGTGTATACACGTTAATGTATTGTGCATGACAACTTTTCTGTCTACCTAGCTAGCTAGTTTCACAATCAGTGATAAATAGCATTTTTATTGACTTGTTTTATTTTAGGTGACTTGGATTTGATTTGAAGTTTGTGTATTATTCCAGTGATTTCAAATTTGGGTAGTGTATTTACCACTGTCTTAAGGATGAGATAGAGAAGTTATTTTCGAATAAAGACCCTCGACTCAATAAAAAAAAAACTTATAAGTATTATGATATACAACCTAACTGTACTTTTGAATTACTCATGAACCATACCGAATATTTATAACTATCTACATATATAATCATGAAAACAATTTCCTTGGTCATGCCAGAGTTCTGGGCTTCAGTAGTAAGATGGCCAGGTCATTTCGTCTGCTCCGTGGGCCATTTAAATGGATCAACACCACAAGCCCAACCTTCATTTCAACTGATACTAGAATATTGGTCCGTCATTTTCAATTAAAATATTTTGAGCAACTTTCACATTTAGCAAATTTCATCTGCTACGTGGACCATTTAAATGGATCAACACTTTCATATTTGTATGTTTTAGCTATATTTTGCATAATTGCACTCCATAGCAAATTTTATGTTTGCTATGGAACATCAGATTGTATTTCCATGTGTATATACAATTTTCTCTCGCTTTATACAAATAGAAACACAATTTATACATTTGTGTTTGTATAAAATAAGAGAGGCGAGGGAGAGACTAGCGAGTGAGAATTTCAGGGAGAGAGGCGAATGACAACAGTTTGCTACGGATTACAATTAAAGCAAACTGTGGTTATAACATTTAATTTGAATTAATAATTTGCTATTATATACAATTTTTCCCTTTTTGAGTTTGTATCTCATCATAGTACAATGTATTTATTTTCTATCCAATAGCTTTCAATATGATTAATATCCCCATATTCTGGCAATTAACAGAAGGAATAACCATGGACATAAAAAAAGGAAAAAATTGAGCTCTTTACATGACGTTTCATTTGTCTCATATGATAATGTGCAAATTTCATTACTTGAAATAGGGATAGAGCCAGGTTGGAGCAAAGAGTTCATTCGAATTCTCTTGAAAAATTATGTCGTGTATACAAAGTTAAAATTATTTTTTATTTATATAATAAATATTGAACTTTCTCAACTTATTCGTATATTTACTTTTTAATATTTTGAACTATTTTGTGAAAAAAAAATCTAATTCTGCCATTCAAGAGTTTGATGAAAGCTCAAAGGAGTTGCCAGAGAAGTTTAGCAGAGCACAACGAGCGAACTCCAATAAATAATGTTGGGGTTTGAAAATTGACGGTTTAAGCATGTCGAAGAATGAAAAAGTCTCATGTTTCTTAAAAGTGGTCATTTCTAATTTATATTTTAAATGGTGGTAAATAGGCAGTCCCAAAACTAGCCATTACACACCTAATTTTTGCCAGATTTCTCCTTCACTTTGTATGTCTTCCACATGGTAAACTTATCTTCAACCAAATCTTGAAGACCCAATAGTAAATTGAAATTTATCTGTTTCAATTTATACCACATAAATATCTCTTAACTTTCTTTTAATTATAATTTTTTTGTAAAAAAATAATCATGCCTAGATAAATTTAGACACAAATTAAAAGCCATAATTAACCGTATTTCAGGCACCCGAAAAAGCCAAAATGGAACATCACATCTTGCAATGCATACATACAGAGAGTCCTTTAGTTTTCTGTTACAGCTAAACACTGCAATTTCATTTCCATGTTCTTCAGGACCATGCTGTGCTCAGTGTTCTGTCTGTTAGGGTTTATTTGCCCTGATTTCTTACCATAAATAGGTTTTCCTTTTAGGAAAAGGTTTTAATATTTTACTAGTCCTTTTCTTGTAGGAAAGGTTTAGGACTCTATAAATATAGGCTTGTTCCTTCTAACTTAATTAGCATTCACAATGTAGTCCTAGGGTTTTGAGAGTTGCGGTTATGGGGGAGAGTTTTGTGTACCTCCTTGTATTCCGAGTGAATTGGTTGAGGTTGTTTCTCTCTATATTTTGTACTCTCATATTTATAGTGGATTGCTCATCTCCTTTGTGGACGTAGGTCGATTGACCGAACCACGTTAAATCTGTCTCTTTTGGTGTGTTTCTCGTTTGTCTTCTTACTTGTGGTCTTTCGAGGTTTGCTTTGCTAGCTTCCGCATTACACCTGCTTATTTCGGTCCTAACAAGTGCTCTGTCCTGTTGCACTCCAAACGAAAAGAAAAAATTTAAGGGAAACCGTATCGCAGTTTTTCATTTCAATTTATATGACACTATTTGACTTGACTCAATTTGTATGACTATAAATCATTTCATTAACTATAAAAATAGAATTTTAAAATTAAAATGTTCCCAATTATTCGAAGGTTACATGGACAGATTAAAAGAAAAGTATGTCACATGAATTAAAACGTAAAGAGTAACTGTTACCGAAATAATCAGCTCAGTCATAGTTAACTCAAACACGGATTGAAACTAATATTTCAGTTGTGGCCCAGAATGAAATGAACTACTCGGACTAATTAATTAATAAATTAGGGGCGGAACAAGGTGCAGGGTGTAAGATTACCCTATATATCTAAGGTTAAAATTTTATTTTTTATGTTATATATAATAAATGTTTTTCTAAATGCATTTTCGCCACATGATGGCTTGTCCGTATATATAATGAATGTTAAATCTCTTTTATCTTTTTTGTATGTTTATTTTCTCTATATTTTAAATTTGTTAACAAAAATTCTGGCTCTGCCATGGCTAGTAATTCACAAATGCAGGCATGCAGCAATAGTGTAGCAATAATTCTGGTGACACATAGTAGAAAGCTAAAAAGAGAGACTGTTTCAGAATTTGCCGGCAGTATTAACAGCAGAAAACTTTCAGTTGATAAAGAGAGAAGTGTTGGTGGATCATCATATTCAAGAAAGTGTAAATTATATGGATGACGAGGACTAACAGAGAAAAAGTGATGAGTCTCAAAAGTAATATATATATATATGACTGATCATCATCAAAGTGAAAAGTTAAAGATACTAGGAGTAATGTATATAACAACTAGTCCCCAAAAAGGAGAGAAAAAAGCCAAGAAACATAAAAACATTAGAATTAACTCATTTTCACTCCATCTCTATATGAAAGACGATGGACCAAAAAAAGAAAACATCAGTAAAAGATAAAGAATTTCTTCAACCATAGCCCACCATCATCATGACACGTCATCAATTGGCCTCATCTCCCGTTTTAATTTTTTCCTTCTCTTGAAATTAATTAAACCTTGATCCTACTTTTAATTTTTAAAAAAATCATCTAGTAAAGTCATGAACAAGGCTAGGCCTATCAGCAACATTGAGACGCCAAGGAAAGAACGGGATGCCGGTGGCCGTAGCATCGGAGTCACGGTGATGCTCATTATCCTCAATGAACCTGAACTGATCATTTCCATAACTAGCTGAAGAGAAACAAGGCATTTTTGTAGGCTGTGAATGGTGATGATGATGAACCCAGTGTTTATGCGTCGTCGTTTCCATTCCCCCTCCACCGTTAGCCGTCGCTGTTGCTGCACTCGCTCTTCTCTCTTCCTTCTTAAAACGAATTCCACACGCATTGCAAAGTGACTGCAAAAACGTTATAACCATCAAAAAAAAATAAAAAAATGAATCTTACTTGTTCATGAACATATATATATTGATCAATTTTTATACAATGTAAATATAAATAATTATCATTCAAAAAATATACCTTAGGTCCTCTAGGGCCATTTCTCCATAGAGGTGTAGAAGTGGTGTCACAGTTAGCACAGCGGCGAGCAACAAGGGGATCAGTAGTAGTAGTAGAGTTGTTGTTGGGAGCACGAGTGGACTTGTATTGAGCGGAAGGAGGAGTAGTAAGATGTTGTTTGGGGTGAAGAATATCCCAGAAATTGGACATGCAATTAGAGGAAGAACGACGACGTTCATGATTATTAGAGTAAACTGATGATCTCTTTTCATGATTGTCGTCATTGATAAGGCGAGTAGAAGGAGTTCCTAAGGAAAGAGTACAATCGACAGATGAAGGGGCAAAACAGTACATGTTTTCCGAATATTCATCGGGGAAGAGCATTGAGAATGCAGATGAAGAAGTAGTGCCGGTTTGGTTATGAAACAGACCGCATGAACATGGACCAACCATACTCCCACTACAACGATGCATCATTTTTTCTCTACTTCTTCAAATTAGCAAGGAGTTTATAGAGGCCAAAGAAAAGGGGTAAAGAAGTAATAATAGAAGGTTTGAATTGTATTAACTAGAGACTAGAGAGAGTTTTGGGGTTTGTAGTAGTATTGTCTGTTAGCTGATTTATATAAGTTCATAAAATGTCGAAATACTAGTCAGCAGGTGCAGGGTAGTCCACGTTGGTCGTCAAACGTCTGCTACAACGTTTCTTTGTTTGCAGAAAAAATTGCAGAGAGGTAGGGACCAGATGATCATGTGTTACATGATAGACTGTATGCTATTGATAAGCAAATGCCAAGTGGTCACTATATATAGTAATACCTGAGTCGTTATACTGCTAGTTCTCATGTGTTACGACTACTTTTTGTAATTTGATTTATGTATACTCCCTATGTATAATGTAGTAAGTGTAGAGTACGTAGCTAAGAAATGAATGGGTCATAACTCATTATTGTTAGTCAAAAGAGAACCCACGTGACAAGGGGGAACAGTCTTCCATGGATCTGCCTTCTCCGATCACGAGGCGACCTGTCTCAACTCTCAACTCAACACCCAATACTATTAACCCTTGCTCTCCATATACCCCTACCCCTACCCCCAAACCCACCTTTCTGCACTCTCCCTGCCACCCCAATCATACTGGAAATTAATTTTTTCTCCGTTTCAAATTATTTGTCATTTTTCAAGTTCACAACAAAATCAATCATTACTTCTTCTATCTCATTTTATATGATTTACTTTTTTTTAGTTAGTCTCAAGAAGAAACGATACATTTCTATAGCATAATGATTTATAATCACACATATATCTATCACTTATTAGACCACGAGTTTCAAAAAATTTTATTTCTTATTTAAACTCGGATTGAGAAAAACTAACTCATATGAAATAAGATGGGCAAAGTATTATGTTTCCTATCTTGTCCCTAGTAGTAATTGTTTTTAAACACTACAAACACTTTAATAAAGTAAATTAACATTTATCGGTAAAATAATTATATCTTAAGATGTAAATAGTAGTAAAAATAATATCTCCTAGATAATATTAAATCCGCTGTGACAAATCTTGAATCTGAATGTGCATCAAATGCAAGTCATGAGACTTGAGGTTACTGGTTAGCTTGGGTCAGTGTAAGGTAGTGGTGTTTATAATTATGAACGAACAAAGACTATACTTGATTAGTGCAATAGGCAGTCAAATCCATCAAGTTAGAGTAAGGAATATTGTAAGTGATTGATAAAAATATGATACTGGAGAGGAGTAAAAGTGGCTAATTACTGAGCATACACCACTCCTTTTTTCATCTTAAGGTGCAGAAAATAACAAGAAGCAGTTTTAGGCATTGTCCAACATCACTAGTAAATTGGTCGTACTACCATGTATTCACGTGAACTGACTGAGAGAATCTATGAATGTTTTAGGTAATCTTGGTCTTCTTGTCATCATGATTATCTATCTATATCAACCACCCTTCACTCTTATTCTTCTCAATCCAAGTTCCAACATTGATTTATTTTTACACACACCATATATAATTTTCTAGATTTGTTTCTAATAAGATTAATAATTGTCTGGATATAGAGTAACACAAAAGAATGATTCAGCTCTCGTATATTTTGAAGTTGAATCTAAGTTAAACATATATTTAAAGAAAAAATTTCAAAATCTATTCCCAAAGTCTATGGACAAATGCTAAAAAATAACTAGAGAGGACTGTTCAATAATTAATAAGCACCCTCAATCAATAATTATAAAATTATAAATTCGAGTTACAAATAAAACAAAAATGGATAGAGTAACGAGGAGATGCATAGATTTAGTGTGGAGTAGACAAAAAGCGAGAAAGAGAAAAAGGGATGGGAAGGAATAGGAATAGGAATCATGAAAATGAGATTCTCTGCAATCATCAAAGCAACAAATGTTTGGAACATGACATAGAGAGCAAATCTTTGACTCAAAGATGCAAACTTAGTGTAGCTAAAAAGTACCCTCCGGATTTAATAATTTGTTTGAAAAGAAAGAAAAGGGGAAATGAAGCTAGATTTGGTGTGTTTGTTTAATAATTATGAAGAAAAAAAGTAAGAGGGGGCCACCATGAATCACATATACTCATGATGAAATGTGATGGGGTCCAAAACCAAAAGAGAACAAAAACACCTCTGGAATATCAATTGGATTTGGGATTAAAAGATTCAAAATCCAAAGAACAAAGAGAGAGAGAGAGAGAATCAGATCATCTTGAGATTGGTGTCACCCTTTGTTCGACAAACGGGAAGACCAGAGACCAGACCAGACCCTCCACTTTCCAAAAGATGCTCTATCAACCCACCCCACCATGTTACTTCGATTTACACAATTTCATTACCCTCTCTACACTGCAAATCTTCTATTGAATTACCGATCGTGACGGAGTTAAAAGATTTTTGGTAAGGGGTTAAAAAGTAAACATATGAATTAATTAAAGTGAGTCTAACGTTTATTATATATACATAAAAAAATAATTTTAACAATGTATATATAATAGTATATCTTCTGTATCAATTTATGTGACTTATTTTCCTTTTTAGTCTGTCCAAAAAAAAATGATACATTTCTATAGTAAGTAACAATTTAAACTATAAAATGTCTATTTTACTCTTAATGAAATGATTTACAGCCACACAAATTTCAATCATTCATTTTGGACCACAAATTTTAAAAATCTTTATTTCTCTTTAAAATTTCGTGTCGAATCAAACTACCTCACATAAAATGAAATGATAGAGTAATATTTTTCTCCAAAGAGGGTTCGAATGAACCCATAATAGTATGCTAGCTTCGCCTTTGATTACAAATAACGAATCAATGATCTCAAATGCCAATAAATATTCTGGCAATAAATGTGATGTGTTCTTTTTTTTTTTTTTTATGTTTCTTGGAAAAACATAAATAAATGAAAACAAATATATGCTCCCTCGTCCAATAATAGTTGTCCATTATACTATTTTAGGATGTTCAACAATGATTGTCCACTCTATGAAATCAATGAATAATTTACACTTAGTTCCTAATTTATCTTTTATCATTAATTATAGTTATTTCTTTATTACATTTTTCAAGACATTATATCTATTATATTCAAAAGATAATATAATAAAATTACCTTTCTATTTATAGTTTCTTAAGAAATGTGTCAAATTGATAGTGAATAACTATTGTTGATCGGTGAGAGTAATTTTTTACTCTACTAATCTTGAAAATTAATATGAGACCGTAGGATTTTTTTAAGTAATTTTTAATGAAACTCTCTAGGTTTTGGTTAATAATGGAAACGAAACCCCCACGAATGCCGAGCACCATTAAATTTTCACATCGTTTAAGGCTGACCAACAAATATACTCACGCTTCCCTTCATTAATTATACTCTCTGTGATGATGATGATTATGTTTACGTGGCTTGTTAGATTTTGTGGGCCCAGCCCTAACTTTGGGACCAATTTTCCAAATATATATTGCCTCTAATTATTATCGTATCTCATCTGCGTTGCTTTGCTGCTTAATACACTAACCCAATAAAGTGTTAATCATTACCCATTAATTCACGTGCCACGCGGCCCTTTACATGCACTTATCAAACTCGCCATGCACATGCAAATTAGCTATAACCAAGCCGACTGTCATTGCCAAACTAAAGTCTCAATCTATAGTATCGGCAACACTAATTAATACTCTCTCTGTATCATATTAGTTGATCATCTTATTAAAAATAGTTCATTATCTTACTAAATCAAGAAAATATTAATTTATTTTTTTCTATATTACCCTTGCAATTAATTCTTTTGAAAATGTTTACATGTTTTTGTAAAATTTCTATAAAAAATTTTAAGGGGGGAATTAGTAAAATTATCTTCTTATTTATAATTTCTTAATATGCGCATAAAAAAGAAAATGAGCAACTAATATGGAGTGGGGGGAGTAATTAAAAATAATGATTTAACTTAATATCACTGGTTAAATTACATTGATAACATAAAAAGTTATAGTATAAGTGTATACAATATTTCGGAGTCAATCAAACATAGAAAGTTAAAGTTACGTATGGGTCGGGTCCTAATTTACTTTAGTCGTGTATTAAAAAATCGCTAAAAAAGGTACAAATATTAAATTCAAAACTCAATTACAAACACGGTGTCACTATTTTAGTTCAAAACTTATAAAGTTTAAATTGATGTGATAAGAAATTCCAACTTAGTAGGTATATATACACATATATGTCTTTTTAGTAAAGTTTTCAATACTATACATAAAGATCGATTGAGAGTAGAATGTAACTAATGTGTTGTCATTGTCCATATATAGTTGTATTTGGTCTTGTTTAAATCCAAAATTCAAATGAACTATAAACACTTTTAAAAAAGAGAAAAAAAAGAAAGAAGTCATTCCTCAAAAGTCACAAGATACAACTGGGATGAATCTCATTTCGTCAGTCTCAATGCAGTCTCTTCTTTAAACTTTTAATGTGTATAGTTAGAGTAAGTTTAGTATAGGTCTATATATGTATAGATCATATATAGATGGAGTAAAGCAAAAGAAATTGGACAGATTCAAAAGAGAAATTAAAGATAGAGCAACTATTGATAGATCTATATAACTTATAAGTTGTTATATCATTAAAAAGTTTTTGAGTTTATAATACTTTATGGTCAAAAAATGAATCTCAATATTATTCCTCTTAAAGAATAAAAACTGTAACCTCTTATTGTCTCCTGTAAGGGTGGTGTAGCCTTGTACCCAAAGCAAACTTAGATCTCTCTCGTGACTTTTTCTTCTTATGCCCATAATGTCATTCATACCCCTAATTACTTTTCCAAAGAGACTAGTCTGTTTTTGGAAATTTACGTTAATATTTCAAGTCTAGCTAATAAGGACCCGTTTGACCATAAAATTTTTAAATTCGACTTAAAGTTGAATTTCAAATTTGGAAAACAGGTTATGCTTTGTTTTTCAACTCACTTTCTAGTACTTTTGAAGTTGTATTACTCCCTCTGTCCCATATTAATTGATCATTTTCCAAAATCCCTTTTATGTGTATATTAAAAAATCATAAATAAGAAGATAATTTTACTAATTCACCCCTTAAAAAACTCCTAGAAAAATTTATAAACAAATGTGAACACTTTAAAAAGAATTAATTGCAAGGGTAATAGAGGAAAAAATTAATTAATGTTTTCTTGATTTAGTAAAATAATATGTGGCAACTATTTTTAGTAAGATGATCAACTAATATGAGACGGAGGGAGTAATTAAGTACAATCACGCATGAACATTATTCTAATTGCAAAAAGTATAACCAAATGCACACAACTCCATTTTCATCCATAACTCCATAAATTTCAAATAATTAAGTGAAAAATATTTGAAAACTATGGCTAAATACCTACTAATACTGTTACACAACAGTGGTGTTCATTGCTTTTTCGTTTTATAATCATCAATTGTACGTACTATGATCCTCTTCAATTAAAAAGGTGAAAAAGATAGATTCACTACATCACTGTTATAGTTTTATTGCACTGTTTCCCAAATCTTCTTATTTCATGAGCTTCTCATGTTTAGTATATACTTCTCATATTTAGATGCATGTACTCGAACTAGAATCAAATTTACCCTGTCTTGTAATTTTAGTGCAAAAATGATGCAGTGTTCTGTTCTCAACTATATATGATAATAAAATATACTGCATCTTTGAAAGAAATGATTTTTTTTTCTTTCTATTACTATAATTTATATTATAACCAATAAATAAATAAATTGACAAGTGTAGCTTTACATCAAAATACATTAAAGTGAGCTTTGAAAGAATTTTTTTTCTCCTATTCTAAGATTAGTTTGCCAATTAAAGCGTAGCTATAAATTTTGCATATAACGCTTTCTGCCCTTCATTTGTATGTCCATGTCCTTTAATCTCTGTTTGTCATCATAACCAGAGTAAGACAATATTGCTAATTGAAATGTGTTGTCTATTTTACCTAAAAGTTTTTCTATCCGTAGCTATGATATACTATTATATTGAATTATGTGATATATTTCATAAAATAAAAATAAAAAATATTAAATAAATTACACATTTATTTAATTGATTATATTTTTAATCAAACAAAGCATTCACATTGCATATGTGAATCGAACAAAACCTTCAACTAATACTGTGGTAAAATGGATCTTAAAAGATACTATGAATAGTATGATTTTTCCGGGTTAGTAATTTTTTTTTTAGTACACCCACTAAATCAATTTGATTGTGAATAAACAAATGAATCGACACATCAATTTTTATTGAAATAGGATCCAACAATACCAGTAAGCACAAAAGTTTATAAAAGTAAGAAAATTAATTAATTGATTTGATAGATGCACCGTCATAGGATAAGGTAATAAAATTTGAAGAAAATTAAATAAATTGTACTGGAGAGAGGCAAATACAGTACTCCTAGTTTCCTAGTTTGGTGTGAGTGTAAGGTATAATAAATTGGGTAATGCTAAATGACTAGAAAATTTGGCCAAAATTCAGTCAGAAATTTTTAAAAATTATAATATCTTTTTTATTTTAAAATAAATTGATCTTTTTTCTATTTTTTAGTTAAAAGGATAAAAATGTTTAAAAAGGTAAAATACCATTCTGGCCAAATTCTCTGGCCAAAAAGGATTTTCCTAATAAATTTAGGATAAAATATAGGATTATTTTAACTTGCGTTTGGTTGAAGCTAAGCTAAGGTGTTATATTATAATAATGGGATAATAAGTTATTCCGGACCAAAATAGTTAATCCTAGAGTAACTTATTCTCAACTAAATGAACACTTATAGTTCTTAAGGGACGAGATACCAAATCAAATATGAACAAATAAAAATGGACAAAGCTAGGGAGTAAGTGACCGTCAATTGCTATTTTATGTGATTTTACTAGGTTTGAGAAAATGTACCCGACAATCAGCATTTAGGTATATAGGAAATGGTTATAATGATGAGCATAAAAATCCTTTGGAAAGCATAAGAGCATCTGCCTGCTGGCTGTGCTGTGTATGGTGTGTTCTTGTTATATGTGTAACATTTGTTTGTTTTTGATCTGTGAACCCTTTCTGCTAATTCATAAATTTAATTACGACCGCCATGTATAATATATATTCCTGCTCCTTTTCCCCATAAGCTTATTAAAGATTTATTTAATTGTTTGTCCACCATATTACTTAATTAATATTTAATAAAAATAATCTGTACCCTCCTAAAACTCTGTATCTGTTGAGTCGTGTTTAAATAAACAGGGATTTTGTTTTAACTGTTGCACGTATACAAAGTGCATTGAAACTTCACAAATTAAATAACCCCTCAATCCTCATGAAGGAGCCACTCACCACATATATATATATATATTGAGATGATATTATATAGCTTTTATTAGCAGTATCAAAAGTGCTGATTTAATTGCTACGATAGTATATGGCTAGGCCATAGCTAGTAATGTTATTAGGGAAGATTATTTTCGAAAATAATAGTAATTATATATTGCACTCATGTTATATATGTGTTTTATACAATCTTTTAGTACTTACATATAATTTGGTTAATGTATATTTTTCTATAATAAGTATTAATTACTTAACTATATTGAACTCATGTTATATATATGTTTTATACAATCTTTTATTACTTACATACAAATACAATCTTTATTTTCTCATATACCAGCCCCTAAATATACATTGTTAAATGATATATGAATGATTTATAATCTATCTAACGTATATAACATTGGCTTAGTTTATAAAAGTTTCTATAATGCCATTATTATTGTTGCAAATGTATGGGGTTGAGTAATTTCTTGGTTCTTCGTTTGTACTTTTGACTTCAAAGGTATGCGATTAAATGGAAAACATGTATTTGTTCATAAATTTTCCTGGAAGATGGATAATATTCGAAATGACTATTTATGACTATGCAATCGTGCACCAAATGTTCATATAGTATGCATTGAATATCCATAAAAGGGTTGTTTACAAAATTATGATAACTCATTGGTTTATATGATATTTAAACATATGATTCATTTTTAAGTTTACTAAGATAAAATATTTATAACGTTGAAAAATATAAATAAAACTATAATCAATAAAGTATAATATATCATTTATATACATATAACTAGGGAATGTAATTATTATTGTAAAAATTACATAAATTTCATATTGTTAGGAGCTAATTAAATCTTATCTTTACTCTTTTCTAAATTACAAAAATTCCTTAAAATTTAAGGATTTCGAATACATCACTTAACGTCCCGATATATCGCATCCCAATACATTACCATTGTTGGTACAAGACACACATGTCCTAGTACATCGTTCAACGTTTCGATACATCGCGTCCTGATACATTACCTTTGTTGATACAAGACACACATGTCTCGATACATATCGCGTAAGAGTGAGGAAAATAAGAATTTTTGTTATTCTTTCAAATGATATGTAATTTTAAAAAATATGATAAAATAAGTTGTGTATTTAGATAAGTAACTTCTTCATTATTTTTTACTGACCAATAAATGTGTAACTTGCCTAATTCCATTTTAACTAGAGATGTTATTCATTAGGGAAAATCACTTACGTGTACATTTTTAAAAAAAATATTTACGATATTTGTCAATATTATTCTTTTAACCATATATAACAATTTGGCTGAATGACGATATTGCTAAAAGTTGTGAATTTGCTAAGTTTAAAGGAACAAAATTGTTTTAAGTAAGTATTGCTAAAGTTGNGATTTTTATCCAAACCTTGCACACCGCTAGTTTTGTCCTATCATTAATTACTTTTAATTTTTTTCTCAGTATTATTTTTATTTATTCTTTTGTTCTTTTCTCATTTATTATTTTTATTTTTATTTTGGTTCTTTTCTCATTTTTTTATTCTTTTCAGAGATACCATTTCGTAATGATTTTATTATTTTCTTTCTTTCTTTTCTTCTTCTCTTTTTTTTTTTTTGGTCCTTCTTTCCCTTTTTTCGTTAGTTAATCTTCTTATTAATTTTTTTTTCTCCTTTTTCTATATTTTTTCCTTTTTAAGAAAACAAAATAGATACAAAAAAATTAAAATACCAACTAACTATTTTCAAAGTAATAAAAATAAAATAAATAAATAACTAGACTACTATAATAAATCTTAATAATATCACAAGAATATCTGTATATATATACTCTTATAGTATCAATGATTAATGAATATTTCTTAGCAAAAAAATCTTAATAATACCACAACAATAACATTGAATAATGAGTAGGGTGCGAACAAAAAATCTTAATGATACCACACAATAACAACAATAAGCATCTCCGATTTATAACACCATTACTGAAGACTGCCTTGTGAATATCACAAGTCCAAAGCAGAACTATATGTTGGGGAGTCAATTGAAACAGAGAAGTAAGTTGAAATGAGCTATGGAAGAGTTTAACAAATTTATCAATTTCAAACTCATACAATTATATATGACAATTGAAGAATGATTTTTGGTTGCTTCAGTTGTCTTGACTCTCTCAAAATTTGAAGTTCAGGAATTTGATTCCCTATGTACTCAAATGACACCAAATTTGAAGCATCAATCTCCCATATGCTCCAACAAAACCGAATCTTCAAGACCTTCAGGGAAACCGACTTGATCTTTTGAAGATTCACTAGCTCAATCGTTTCCAAGCCTGAACAATACTCAAAGATGAAAGAGACAATCAAGGGAAAACTATTAAGTAGAGTCTGAAGCATGTTTTTCGTCTAATTTTACGTACGATAGAGAAAGCTTTCTCAAAGAATTGAGATTCACAACACCACTGGATAACGGAATAGGCAAAAATGAAAAGTTCAGAACAGCACCGTGTGGTGTTGTAATCGATCTGATAATGTATTTCACAAGAAACCAACAATGTCTCCCTTAAAACTGGTATCAGCTTACAAAATCAACAAGTAAAAAGTTGAAACAGCAATTTATCGAAAAAACAAATCAGGATGGTTTTTCTGTTGGTTACTGCTCATGGTGTTGCGCAATTTTCCAAAGTAAACCAACATTGGCTCAAGTTCCTCATTATAATACGAAAACTGGTGCAACACAGGCACTCTAAAGAGATGCTATTGTACATAATTTTGACAGTGAAGGACTGCTGAAGTAACTATCTGATTACATCTATAAATATGAACATCCTGTCAAATGGTTTACAGACACAAACTTTTCCATGCAAAGTTCTTCAGAGCATCTTAGAAGAAGTAAAATACTGTATCAGTATGAAATGGCAGATTGAGTCATGTGCTTATACTAAATAGTTGTGACTGAAGTATAAATCATATCACAAGTCCAAAACAGAATTGTATGTCAATAGAAACAGAACAGTAAGTTGAAACGAGTCAAGACGGAGTTATTGCTTGTAAAGTTCATACTCATCCAACTTTTACGATTATATGACAGAACATGATGTGGGATCTATCGTTTTCACTATTCCGGCTCAGACATGATGTACATTGCTAAAATATCTGTAAACTTTGACAGAGAGAAATAACTACCGAGCCATTTTCAGAACAACATCTATAAGCGAAAAGCATGTACAACAAATCCACATAAACGACAAAGAAAACTGAGAATCAAGCATACTGCTCTTGTGCATTGATATTTCCAACTTAATCATGTTTGATAAAAGGCTACTTTCAAATAAAGAACTTATGCAAAATCTTAAATTTGAAGTTCTTAAAGTACATAGAATAAAGAACTTTATTAATGAATAAGTGCATCACCAATCTAATAAAAAATAACACCAATCCCACATTATTAGAGTTTGTTGTTACCAGCTCACTACTTTTGTGTTCCACAGGATGCCAACTCTCCTTCTTCCTATCAAATTTGTAGGCTTTTACTCCTTTTAATTGACTAAGAAGAGGCGTGCTTCCATGAGAAGTAGACTAACTCGAATTCATCATATACATCAAATGATCAATGAAAAATGTGATCTTTTCTCTTGTTGAATGCACGTTGAGTCTCCTTGGCTGACTACTCCATACCAAAGCATCCACAAATATTGAGCTCTCCCCATTCTTCCATATAATGACATTTAAAACGTCCACATGGGGATTAGAATCTTTATGGTCCAGTTGCAAATTTTGAATGTTGATGTCATTGCATCTATAAGATTCAATGAGAACTTCAGACCAAGAGATCGAATTTGATAGAAACTTCCTCAACTTACAAAACCGTGCTGCATTTACATTGTCACTGTCTAAGCATTTAAGAACAATTCTTGAGTACTTCAGTTGTCTTGACTCTCTCACAATTTTAATTTGAGGAATGTCTTCCCAGGTGTACTTAAGTGATACCAAATTTGGAGCATCAATCTCCCATATTCCCCCACAAAACCGAATCTTCAAGAACTTCAGGGAAACCGACTTAATCTTTTGAGGATTCATTGTTTCCAAGCCCTTGCAATACTCAAATATGAAAGATTCAATCAACAGACAGCTATTAAGTAGAGCCTGAAGCATGTTTTCATCTAATCTTACATAAAATAGACAAAGTTTTCTCAAAGAATTGCAATTCACAACAACACTAGGCAAAAGAATACAAGATTCCAGAACCAATTTTCTCACGGATTTTACCGCCAAGATTGCGAAAATAAACAAGGGGTATGATGATATCGTAAGGTCTTTTACACCATTTGTTAGTACAATGCCAAGCCACTTATCAATCATAGGGACAACTAAAACTTCATGAGAATTTTCAAAGAACAAACGATCATCTGATAATTCAAACTTTTCTATAGGGATTTTTCCGTCCCTATATCTCCCCATAATATCATCCACTATTTTCATATCGTTGCCTTTAGAAAAATCAACTGTGAAATCCAAGTTTGGAAGAGTCGACCAGGCTTGCAGCCATGTTTTGGAAAGAATGCTCATCCGCGTTGCTTCTTTAAAACTAAGACAACAGAGTATTTTATGAATGAGACATTCAGACAATATATCAATTGACGGTGTCCTATTGTGCAACCGTACCTTAAAACCCCATTTTCGACTCCAATTTCACTGCAATACTCGCTAATCAACTCTCCGCCTCGCTTCTGCAATTTCCGGGCGAATTCAAACATTCTTTCCTTGTAATTTTGAGTAAATTTAGTCTAAATTGTTTTTTCCCATTAGCTTCGTGGCTTTAGAGGTTTATTCAATCTATAGGTTATGCCTTCCGTAGAAAGCAACAACACAAAAAAACACCTATATAAACTAGAACACTAACATATAAATATAGGAAAAATTCTTTTTGCACAGAAAATTTGGTCAAAATTTGATCAAAATGATATTTATAGCTATGTTATTTTATTTTTTTAAATATTTTTATCCTTTTAACTTTAATATCTTTTAATTAAAAAATAGAAAAAGATCAGTTTATTTTAAAATTAAAAAAATATTATAATTTTTTTAAATTTGGCCAAATTTTCTGGCCATTTAGCATTATCCATAAATATAATAACTCCTATTCCACTAAATAATATGTTTAAGTTATAAGCTAAATTTAAAGAAAAAGTTCTGATAAAAATCGATCCAAAACAATAAATCGAATCAAACTAGTTAAATTAACTAATTTTATTTGTGTTTATTTTGGTTTCAAATTTTTAAAAACCAATAGTATTTGGTTTGATTTTATTAAAAAATGGAAGAAATAACTGAACCGAGCCGATAAATTATATATATATACTTAATTATTATACATGCATGATATATTATTTTTCTGAAGAATTTTAAATATCTTGTATTTCCTCCATTTCAAATTAATTGATTTTTGAGGTGTTTCACACCCTTTAAGAAAAGAAGATTAAGACATAAATTAAGCATAACTTTCATTTTTACCCTTATTAATTATTGTCAAATTTATGATTCAAATAACTAAACATTAATTAATAACTAATCCAATACTAACCAATGAAGGGTAAAATTGAAAAAACATTCTAAAAGTAATTGAAAATTGAGCAATTAAATTAATTTGAAAAATGTCTCAACAATTCAATTAATTTGAAATGGACTCAAGATAATTTGATTTGAGTTCAATCTCAACATGTTCAAGCATTAACCCATTTTAAAAGAAGGGTAAATCACATAAATATGCAATAATAAGAAAATATTTACCAGCAATATAATATTTCTAACTTGATATAGCAATTATTTGGAATTAAAAAATTGTACAATGAAAGCTTTTCTATCTCGCTTCTTTCCCTCTTTCTCTGCCATTTTTTCTCTTCCTTCTCTTCTTCTTTTTCTTTGAAATTTTCATTTAAAGAAATATCTTCAAATCAGTTTTTGCCCATATATCGCAATTTCACCCAAAAATACGATAAGAATCATGTGCTCAAGCAGGAATTTCAAATCTCTAAAATCACAACATCAAGAGTTCACCATTGATGGTCATTATAAAACTTCAAATTTTGAATTCATTACTTAAATTTTATGAATTTGTGATTAGTTTAAATAGGTTGTTCCTACAAATAATTGAAAATATCATTTGAAGTTTATTTCTCAATTTTAACAGGGTTTGGTTAAGTTTAGAATTGATTTTAGGAGAAATATTAGATTGAAGCTCGAAAAATATGAAGTTTACGGAACTGCATCTCAATTGTAGTAAAGTTGTATTATATATGTTTCATAATTGTATTAAAATTGAATTAAATCATGAATAATACATTTATAATACATATTGCAAATTTCACTTCCTTTTTAGTGATATCAACTAAAATAATTTAGGTAACACAGTTGTAATACATTACAATATAGACACAATACATTTGTAATACATATTGCAAACTACGCTCTTTTTCTTAGTAAATCAAAATAATTTATAAGACACATCTAATACATGTTTTATTCATGAATTATACATTTTTAATACATATTTCACACTTCACTCCTTTCTTAAGATACCAACAACAATAATTTAGGTAGCACATTAATAATACATTTTTAAGACATGCACAATACATTTTTAATACATATTGCAACAGTTACTCATTTTTTTAGTGACACAAATCAAAATAATTTGCAAGACACATATAACATAAGTTTTATCGTTAACAATACATTTATAATTTGCAAACTTCACTCTCTTCTTATTGATACCAACCAAATAATTTAGGTAACATACTTATAATACATTTATAATTCATATTACAAACATCATTCATGTTCTTAGTGATACAATCAAAATAATTTATAAGACACATATAATACATGTTTTATTCATGAATAATACAAGTTGAATTCAGTCTATAGATAATTCTCTCGTCTTTCGTTAGTAACGTTTTTCATTAATTCTTAATTCTCTCTTCTAATTCAACTTTAATATTGTGTAATACACTTTTAATGCAAATTTAATTCATTTTGCAGTTTATTGATTGATTTGTTACTATTGAATTACTTGTTTAATTCATTATTGATACAAGTTTAATTCACTCTATAGATTAATGTCTGGTCTTCATTAGTTATGTCTTTTATTTATGTTTAATTCTCTCTTCTAATTCAACTTTAAAATTTGTGTAATCCACTTTTAATACAAGTTTAATTCATTTTGCAGTTTATTGGTTGATTTGTTACGATTGGATTACTTGTTTAATTCATTATTGATACAAATTTTATTCAGTTTACTGATCATAGAATGTTCTTTCGTTTGCTACATTTTGTATTCATGTTTAATTCTCTTTTAATTCAACTTTAATATATGTGTAATACATATTTAATTCAAGTTTAAGTCATTTTGCAGTTTATTATGTCTCTTTATTTGTTATAAAGATGACATCATATCTTCAAATCTAACTTTCTCATGCGAATTCACCTTTAGAAATGAGGAAGTATGGGGCACAAATATGACATCATATCTTCATTTATTGGATCTTCAAACATTCAAATATGCATATCTTCAAATCTTCATATATACAAATATTCAAATCTTCAAATTTTCATCAGGTATGAATACAATTATTTATATAACCTTCATTAGAATGAAAATCATCGACAACGCCAAAGTAACAAATAAAAAACTAATCGACTTCTTCTATAAACTAAGCAGCCCCAATTCTTCGATTTCTGAAAATTTCCCTAACTTTTCTATAGATCTTTTGCCTTTGATAAAAACCTAACTTTTTTTTTATAATATTGAAAAATCATAAATAGAGGAGGTACAGGGAGAAAAAGAAAGAAAGAAAAGCATAGAGAGAGAGGGGGTGCAGAGAGGCTGCAGGGCCGAGGAGGAAAATAAAAAAATAGCGAGAGATAGAAAAAAAACAGAGAAAAAGCGCAAGAGAAAATAATAGATCTAATAAAATAAGTATACATAATATTATTATATATTGCTATGAATGGTAATAATTAAAAAATATGTTTAAAAATAGTAAGTATTAATTAAAAGGGACTTATTCAAGTAATTAATCCTATTCGTTATCCGGAGAAACATTTGTCCTAACTGTACCTAACCGTGAATGATTCAGGCCGAATAACGGCCCAATACTCTTTAAAAAGCCCAAAAAACTCGTGATCAATTAAGTTGATACCACTAAAAACTAGTCGTATGTGCTTCTTTTTTTTTAATGAAAAACACTAAAGAAATAATTCTCTTTTTAAAGTTTATTTAAAAATTACTAATCTATAAAAGAACGAAATTAGTCAATATGTTATTATTTTGACTTGAATAAGATAATATTTGGATATGTAGTTGCATTTTGGTCTTAAAGAAGCTAATATTTTGATATCTTAATAGACGATTATTATTGACAAACCCAAATCAAATAGCATGTAAACACACTATAAGGCTATAAGACAGCCAACTGAGACCTAAACTAGGATATGCTACTCAGCTGATTCATTGGTGATTAATGCAAACTATTAGTTATAATAATGGAAAGACTACATTAATATCTATTTAATAATCATAACTGGATGCACACACCGCATTTTTATATAATCTTTCTTTTAAAATTTTTACGGTATATATTAACCTTTTGCATTCTTGTTTGTAAATTAAGTGTTTGTAATTATAATTTAAAAAATTGGGAGAAAACTACGTATATAATTTAATTATATATACATGTCTTTTTTGTTTTCTTAAAGGTTAATTGTTTTGGTAGTTTTATGCCACAATATAGTTAATCTAATATGTTCTTAAAATTAAAAATATATTGTCATATATTTTATAACAAAAAAAACTGATAAAACGCGAATAAATCAAAGAAAACAACAAAATCTATAATAACCAAAACAATAAAAAATCGATCTAATTAATTAGTTTCATTTATTCCAAACCACAAATCACGAATTCACGATCCAACAACTTGCACTCCTCTTGTGCCATTTTTTTTTCCTTCTTATCTAGCGTCCATCAAACTATTCTGGCAACTTGACCATTTTAAATTATAGGGAGTATTACATAATTTTTGGTAATACTATCATTTATATTAGAAAAAAAAAAACTAAAAATTGATCTTAGGGCAAGACTCCTTAATTGTGACTGGGTCGGATAAACCCCTCAAGAACCCCCGGAAGCGCCGCCGCCGCCGCCTGTCACATGTCTTCTCCAATTGTTGAAATCGAAGGAGACATTGACACCGACGAGCTCAATCCCTTCACTATGATTCTCCCACAAGATGGCCATGACAATGGCGCCACTCCGCAGCAGCAACAACAGCAGCTCCATTTCCTCCTATCCATTAACTCAAATGTAGTCATCAGACAACTCCCATCTGAAGGCCTTTCTTTCCAACTCTGGCCTGCCGCTACCATTCTCATCACTGTCCTTGACAACACCCGTAGCGGCGAATCAACTCCGTTTTCCGAGTTGTTCAAACGTCAGGAAAAAGGGGATTCACTGCCCCTTCGTATTCTCGAACTGGGTTCAGGAACAGGTGTTGTTGGGATAGCTGCTGCTGCTATTCTTGGTGCTAAGGTTACTGTCACCGACCTTCCTCATGTGCTGCCTAATATACAGTTCAATGTTGATGCAAACTCCAAGGTTTTGGAACAGCAATGTGGGGGTGTTGATGTTGCGGCGCTTAGCTGGGGGGATAACCAGCATATGGAGGCTGTTGGTAGAGATTATGACCTGATTTTGGGATCTGATGTGGTGTACCATGATCATCTCTATGATCCTCTGATTGAGACGTTGAGGTTCTTCCTGTTAGGAGGTGGAAAGAAGATAGCTTTTGTTATGGCTCATTTGAAAAGATGGAAGAAGGAATCTGTTTTCTTCAAGAGAGCTAAGAAGCTTTTCGATGTCCAAATCATACATACAGAGCCTCCGCCCGATGGGTCTAGGATTGGGGTGGTTGTGTACCTTTTCACCGGGAAAAGATAGCCACTATAGTCAATCAAGGTTTGATGTTGGTGGGATGTCAGTGTGAATCTTATTGTCATGTCATGTATAACAATGGGGTTTGCCCAACAAAGAAGTAAAAAACTACTGTATTTGCTTTACATGGAAATACAATCAACAAAGAAAATTGTGTATTATTGCATTTTAATTGAACATTCACAACCTGAGTTGTAACAGAACACTACATTAAGTTATAAACCACCTCGAGTAAGAGCTCTCATCCATGTTAATACAGAAAAATACACAACATCAAATCAATTGCATTCGCTTCCACATTGGACATAATCTACAAAAAAAATGTGTATAATATGTTCCTTTGTGAGAAGCACTGTCATTCTCGGCTTGCACACTTCACCATTAGCAACCCATTGCATCCCTTGTGACTTGAGAGCAGAAGTGTCTTTACTTTCAGGATAAATGGCGACTTAAAACTGAGCTGCAGAACATGTTAAACGGTGCTAGCATGAAGAAATGGGATCAATGCCACCAATAGCAACCCAAAACATTCAGTTAATCCCAAATCCAACTTCTCCTTATCATCTTTTCCTCAACTGAGAGCCTCTTCCAACTGCCTCCATATTCTGTGAATCTCTAAAGCAAACAAAGTGCACAATTGTCTTACCATTAGGATAGACTGCAAAGACACTGGTGCCAACCTTCTTGTTGCAAAGAGAGCACATGCTATTGCTTGTGATCTTCAAAACTGCTTTTCTTTGGTTATACAGTTCATCTTTAACCTGTTTCGTTCACAGCATTAAAATGAGAGACAACAAATACTAAACCACAGCTTTAGTAAAACAATCCAGTCATAGAAATTAAGTACACTCAAAACAGTTGAATAGCAATGATGACAATTGGCAGTTGCCATAAAACAGAAGGAAAGAAAAAAGAAAAAAAGATGTGAAACGCTCATGCCAGTAAAAAAAATCAATGTACTCTACAGTCTACATTGATATAACAAGCTTCCCTAAGCCTGGCTGGGGGACAGGGGAACAAAAGAACAGGTAATATGATGCCGGAAAACCCAAATTACCACATATAAACTGTTGTATGCATCAGAATGACCAGTTTTTTTCTTGAAAACTGCTCTTAGGGCAGGTTCCACGTGGGGTTGGATATCGAAGGTTCCTTCTGAGCATTTTGGATATGGAATCTGTATGTGACAACACTAAAACTTACCTGTAGGTTTTCACTTTCTCTCAAGCTTTTTATCACTGAGAAGTTCCGATATGCTTCACTGGATTTCCTCAGAAGAGGTCCAAGAAATGGAAGCAAGTTCTGCATGAAGCCAAAATGGATCAGCACAATACTATAACATCAAGATGTGAAACATTCTTGCTCATTCCATGCACAGACAAAGCTAGAGGTAATGATTCTGCAGTTTCACAAGGTATGAAAGGATGTTTACTCGAACAAATAAACAATGTTGCATGTACTATCCCACTATGAGTGTATGTGAATATTCAGAAAACCATGTAGGGTCTACTACCTTAGCTTCTCATAACTTGATTTCTACCAGTGCATAGTGAGTAACATTAGATAGTACTCCCTCCATCCCATTTTATATGTCACATTTTTACTTTGCACTTGCATTAAGAAATGATGTAACTTTACCCCTCTACCCTTATTTAATTTTTTGGAACTCAAGTTTTCAATCAATGAATATGAATTAATTTATTTTGATTAATTAATTTAACCAATGAACATGAATCATTTAATTAGCTTTTCTAAGTTTGTCAAATGTATATTTTCAAGGCAAATAACTCACAAGGGTAAAAAAGGAACAATATGGTAATTTATGCATTGATTTTATGAAATGACAAGTATTATGGACCAACTATTTATAGAAAGGAATGACATATAAAATGGGACGGAGGGAGTATTTTACTTGGCATAGTTGTTTCAAACAAATGATTTGATATACTCGACAATTGAAAGACAGATTGATCAAATTTCAATATGTGACCTATAGGTAAAGTTGTCTCCGCGTGAACTATAGGTCATATGTGAGTTGGGGAAGTAGGTTGTCTACATCACACCCCTCGGGTGCGGCCCTTCCCCAGACCCTGCGTGAACGCCGAATGCTTTGTGCACTGGGATTCCCTTTATTGATCAAACTTCACCTTGCATCTTCCTTATTCCTTAATGTGTATTATCTCAAAGTCAATATTTAGAGATAATATAGCTGGAAACATCTAACATGCAGTTAAGGACCATGACTAATCTAACACTCACACATAGGACTTTAGGACATATTAACATGATTAGTGCTCAGATGCAGTGAGTACCATCACTCTTGAACATATATCTTAGCTTGTGTTCTGTGAGTTTTTTCATTTTTAGCTTTTGGCAATGGGGAGGTGCTTGTGCCATGATGGTTTAGCAGCGGAGCCTGTCTCTGGGTTCTTTTGTGAGAGAAAGAGAATCATTTCTGTACACAAGGACTGATGGTTGTTTACTTCAGTCCGTTTTGATTAAATAATGACCAACTTCCTTATCTAGCTCATGTATACCATCACATTTTGATGTTTCTTTTACCTGTAGCTTAGTATCCCTTGGCAGCAGTTTCAGTGCTTGGGCGCCATGGATTCGATCCCACCTTCTGCTCAAAAGATCAAGTACCTGATCTAGCATAATAGTAGAACCACCTTCCTTGGCAGCATCTTCTGTATCTCCATCACTCCTCCCACTGTCTGTGCCACTTAGACTGAATCGAGTGTCCTCAGCGCCCCCAATTTCAGCAATTTTCTTGGAGCGGCCTCCTTTTACCTTTGCTGTAGTTACTAAACCAACTTTTGGAATCCCAGGGCTCTGAGCTGATACCAGATTAGTAATTTTCTTCTCAAATTTTTTTGTTGTCTTCGTAGGATTTAGATAGATTTGCAGTAGAGTCTGGTAAATGTTTCCGTAAGATTTTGCTGAATGTTGTTGAAGTCCTGAATCGTACACCCGGTCACAATAGGACAGTGCAAGTTCGGGAACATGAAGCTATAAATCAAAGAGAGCAATTCACTTCAGTATGAAAAGCACCCACAATTTAAGCTGGTAAAATGCAACACAGAGACAACTGAAAAGACTTCAATGCCTGCCATCAAATTCATAAAATTAGACATGTATTAATGACAAAAAGATGACATATCCAATGTCCCTACTTGGGAATGCATACTAGCCCAACAACATACAGAGAAAGAAAGGGTCAATGCAAAATCCAATGCTGTAGTTAAACTATGAGAAGGTTAACATGTCGGACGAACAGGTACACTAACTAAAAAAAGAGTGAAATGATTGCACTATTGAGATTGACTGCTACATTAGTCAACCGATCTAACAGCAAATGTGAAGTTCACAATATAAGTCTGTTATAATACTTATGATGAAGAACTTGCACAGTTTTAGATTTTTGCCATACCTTAAATCCCCTTGAAAGCATCAATGCATTAGATAAAAGCCAATCCTAAAATATCATGTGCAGTTAAGGTGGGAAAATACCTTGTGCACATAAATTGACAGGGAAAGTTCATGTTTATTCATTTTCCCCAAAAGAATTGCACGTTCTTCATACAGAGCATCTGGTGGAAGTCTCTTCAGCAACACCTCTGGATTATATCCAGACATACCCTCCAAAGCAGACAGTAGCTTTTTCCTTGGTGGAGGACATGTTTTCTCATCCCACTTTTGCTGGGAATTATGTTCAGCATGAAAATCAAGCACTTCTGAGAGATAAATTTGCACCTGCCACAAGTTACTAAGCGCATTTATCATAGTCACAGACACTCAACATTTTGTCAGACGCATGGAATTGAAGCACAAAAGACTATGTTGAGCGGACTCTCCAAAAATGTTACTGCACCTGTGTTGGATCCTCCAAAAATACACTACTTTTGGAGGATCCAACACGCACCCATCGACAGTTTTGAAGAGTCCGAGCAAAATCTTTATCCCCTGAGAAACAGTAGGAGGCAAGATAATTGTTCCTCAATTTTGTCACTCAGGGTTTCTCAAAGCTTTGAGTTCAAAGAAGCCTAAACATGTGAGCTTCTTTAGCCATATGCCCATGTCACGAGGAGAACTATAAGCCTCAGCTTTCTGGCTTCACTTGAAGCAATGTTGCTTTAATAGCTTTTATGCAATAGAAGGTACAAAGGGGAAAGAAAGAGAGAAGCTACAGAAAAACCAGACAGATGAACAAGTGCCTCTACCATTTCATTCTGCAGATTCCCTGAGATGCTATTTTCATTCATGGAAAGCATGAGTTCTAGATATGTTGCCTGCATGTCTGGAGCATGCTGCTTTAAGTAAGAATTCACCAAGTCTGCTGGAATGTTACCAGACAAAAATAGCTCAATGGTTTGCATAGGACAGCTTTCAAGAACAGGCAGTGAGAACTCCAGGACAAGCATGGGGTCAGTTGCACAAAGGGGCTGCCAAAAAAAGAAGAAATAATCAGATAACTGCGTTGGCGAAGCATTGTTCCATAAAATCCTTAAAGAGAGATTCACTCTACCCTGTGCTAAGCATAAATGAAGCGTGTAAAGAAAAAAAGAAACTATAAAAATTCCAGAAACTTGCATGTATAAAAGATTAAAAATTTATGGGTCAAATGGACATGGACCCAAAACTCAAACTGCCCGCCAAATCTCAGCATAGCTGATCCAAAAACTTTGCAAGGTTCCACATCTTTCAAGTAATTAAAAACCCCAAAGGAAAGAAAATAAAAGCAGAGAAAGAAGCATACTTTGAGATATTCAATGATCATATCAGGCTTGAACTTCATTAAGAGCTCTACAGGAGTTTGCTCTGACTTGGACTCTTCTACTAGTTGATGAAGAAGTTTCAGTGCTTCATGATGCATTGAATTGCATCTATAAAGTTCTATCTGACAAGCATACTGGCTTCTTTCTTGCAGGAACGCATCGCATATTTTCACATCACAGTAGTTGAGAGCTTTCAGAAAATCTGTAGCAGCAGAGGACTGTCCAGTTAAAAACAGAGCTTGAAGAAGTGCAGTGTCCAGTATTGCAGCCATGTCCCTAGCGATGGAAGTGATAGGAATATGAATTCTGCCCTAAATGGATCAAAGAAATTACATTTTAGATTGAAATAAGGCATGTAATACAGCTAAGTAGAAATTATCCCAGTACTAACAGCTCTTTGAGGCGTAAGTGGTTTCTCCCTTCAGTAGACTCACTAGAATAAGCCAGTATTTTTGCATATGGAAGAATCTGAACTTACCTCCCTGACATCAGATTTTTGGAAGATACAAATGAAACAGTATTTTTCAGAAGGCTATAAATGATCGATGACTTGAATAATCCATCACATTATTTTGCAATAACTGATTTTTTTCTTTCTGATAAGGTTTCTGTAATTAAATACATCAAACACATGCAGCCAGAAAGGTATTTATACTGTGATGCAAAGAAAGGTACATGTTAAACAGCTCAATATAATTTGCGCTGCCAACTGCATACAATTTCCCTGGGTGGAGTCTTTGGGATTTCTAGAAAGCTTTGCTGAAAATACTAAATACATTGCTAGTCACAGTTATCAAGAAGAGATCTGCTTAATGTCAAAACTTTGACTTTCAATTGGGAACTTATTCAACAAAAAAGATTTCCCCGAAACGCTGTCGATGGAAGGCATAAGACAAACATTGAAAAGTTACCTTGGTTGGTTTTTTGGATCGGTTAGTTCCATAAGAAATGAAATTATCTCCAACAGCATCTGAAACCACTTCTTCAGTTCCCTCAGTTGTGGCTTTCTCAATGACACTGTATCTCTTTTTCTGCAAATACTTAATCAGAGCCATCAAAGTGTTGTGGCTCATTTTCTTGGACTCTATATCCATTTCATCAGATTCAAATACATCCGAAGGCGGAGAATCTAGATCATCTGACAGACCAGAAGAGCCTCGGGAGAGATATGGTGCATCTGCAACATCTGCAAATTTCTGTGGTTCAGGTATGCAAGATGATTTTGGAACAATAATGGATGGATATAAGGCGAGCACATAAGTGATTTCAACTTGAGATGCCACAAAATGTTCCATTGCTTCTTCATAGCTCCCATTTTCAAATAGAAAGTGCGCATATCTGAATCAAAGGCTTGTTATCAATCTTCATGTATATTAGTTTCACACTTCGTTTTCTTTCCTTCTTTCCAAAAAAAATAAATAACTAATGAGCTAAAACTACAAAAAATGGAAAGAACAACAAAAGAGACAAGAACCAAGTTGTATTTAGTAACTTCTTGCCTAGCAATGTTCATATTTCAATTTTTTCCCATAACAATGGTGTAAATGACAGATTGTTCAAACCTCGACTAATCCGTGTTACCGTCTACCTCCCACGAGCATGTGTATTGGCTGACCCTGCCGATCAAGGTTTAGCAGGACGAGAAGTAATCACCTATATTTTTCGCCTTTGCTGGAATTCTAACCCTGGTCTCCCAGGGCCTTTTCAATATATTAGCCACTAGGCCTCACCCTTGGGTGTTGTTCATATTTCATCTTTTCTGGGAAAAAGAAACTGACTAGAAAATCGAGCCAGGATAGTTTCCTGGTCAAGCCAGTATGCTGTCAGTCTTACTACTCATGCGTACTACACTAGATGAAGTAAAACTTTCGAGCAAACATAACACCTCAAATAAGTTTATGGTACTAATACCCTAAACATTGATCCTGTCCAAAGGAAAAAATGTACATTGTTATCAATAATTTCACATTTCGGTTGAAGCCTACATTTTATCAAAGATGTTTACATTTTTATTGAGAGTCTTTTCTTTGAGTAAAATAAAAGTCCAAGCTTTCAACAAGAATTAATTTCTATATAGCCTCTATATAGTCTAATCTTTATCAAGAAATGTGACATACTTTGTTAGAGCCCACATTATCAAAGCCATTAACAAGCCAAAACTTTCTGATTGAGGATTTCAAAAGCACTCTAGAAGAAAGAACAAATCCCTAGTTATAAAGAATATCAACTACAGATGTTTCCACAAATTTTTGGCCTCAGTGATTCTCATAGAAATTTCTACAGATGTTTTGATCTAGAAATTTTAAAATTAAGACTTCACAGCTATGTTGATATCAGCCTCGAAATGGACGCATATCTATTTGTAACTTGTGCTAAATATAAACATGTATACACCATAACATCATATACTAAAATATGCAATTTCAATAAATTTGACTTAACAAGAGACTATTGCCATTGAACTACAATGTTAACACATAACATTTGGTTAAATCCCCCCCCCCCCCCCCCCCCCCC